>NC_056731.1:1275448068-1275748068 GCF_019279795.1 Protopterus annectens | reverse complement strand
CCTCCAGCATTCTTCTAATTCCATATGCAAGACTGCATATGAGGAAACTACAGTGGTATCCAAAAAGCCTATGGAGACATCATTCTCACAGCCTATAAACAATGATTCCTATCATACCTTGCCAACGCCTAGAGTTCCTTTGGTGGGCAGAGGCCTGCCACCAAAACAAGGGACTACCTTTCACACCACCCCCTGCTGCCCAAACCCTAACAACAGATGCATCAGACTATGCATGGAGGGCTCACCTGGCAGGGAAGTGCATTCAGGGCAAATGGAACCCAAGTCAAATGCACCTGCATATCAATCAAAAAGAAATGTTAGCTGTACAGAATGCTCTGACAGCCTTCAAGGACTACATTCTTCCAGGACAACTAATTGGAAAGGCAGACAACACCACAGTTATGTGGTACTTAAACAAGCGGGGGGGGGGTACACATTTTTACCCCCTCTGCAGGCTAGCCTTGGCATTGTGGAACAGGCCTTTAGCTACCAAGTGCACCTACAAGCTCAATTCCTGCCAGGAAAATTAAATACACTGGCAGACAGACTAAGCAGAAACCTCATGGACCCACATGAGTGGAAACTGGACCCAAGGATTTTCAACACGTTGACAAGCGAATGGGGGAGCCCAGATATAGACCTGTTTGCCTCCCCCCAGAGCTACCAATTGGACAAATTTTGCACAAGGAATCCCCACAAATAAGTCTGGAAAATGGATGCTCTGTCCTTCAGCTAGAAAAACCTATCAATCTATGCCTTCCGTCAAATTCAGAGGAAGACACAGGAGTAGTTGGTCCCATTGAAGGCGAATAGCTGAGGTACCAGGACAGAAGGAATAAAAATGGATATCAACTACTCCTGTGTCTTCCTCTGAATTTGTTGGTGTATTGCAGTTTCTAAGTATTGAAGCTTGTTTGTTTTTCGAAGAAATCTATGCCTTCCCCCTGCTGCCTCTGCTCTCCAAAGTACTACTAAAAGTTAAACAGGACAAACCAAGGATGATTTTGATTGCTACAGACTGGCCGCACCAACACTGGTACCCGCTCCTGCGCAGTGTCACATTTATCTCCATGGCACCTGCCTCATACTTCTTCCCTACTGCTCAGCAGGAGAACCGGATTCTGCACCCTCAGCTTCCAACACTGAACCTTGCAGCCTGGCTAATTACTTAAACTCTCCCCTACCATCCCTCAGCAAACCTGTGATGGATGTCATCTTAGAGGCAAGGAAGCCTAGTACTAGAAAATCTTATGCTGAAAAATGGAAAATATTCTGTGCCTGGAACCAATCTCAAGGGATGAGCACAGCAGTGTCCAATTTACCTCAGGTTTTACAATACTTAACTGAGATGCCTCACAAGGGCCTGTCTTTTTCTCCATTAAAATCCATGCCTCAGCCATTTCAGCTCATTATAACACAGAACCTCCCCTCTTCTCTCATCCACTGCTCAAGCAGTACCTCAGAGGGGCCAAAAATTTGAGATGACCCAGGAGAGCTCCAACCCCAACCTGGGACCTTAACTTTGTATTGGAGAAACTCACTCTACCTCCTTTCGAGCCAGCTGCTACTGCAGACTTAAAATTTCTTTCTTGGAAAACAGCTTTCCTTTTAGCAATCACTTCAGCTAGAAGGGTATCTGAATTACAGGTCCTTATGGCAGTGGAGCCTTTCATCATCTTTCATGCGGATAGGGTGTCACTCAGAACCAATCCATCCTTCATGCCCAAGGTGGTATCCAGTGTGGCTCTTAATCAGTCCATTAATTTGCCAACCTTATTTCCCAATCCACAGAACAAAGGGGAATGGATTCTGTATTCCTTGGATGTGCACAGGCAACTTAGATTCTACTTGGACAGGACTAAACCTAAAAAAAAATCTGAACAACTGCTGGTAGCATTTGCTGCAGGGGCAGAGGGGAAGACTATTTCAAAACAAACCATTTCTAAATGGATAAGCCATTGCATTCATTTCTGCTATAAGCACCATGGAAAACCTATCCCCCAGGAGATGAGACCTCACTCCACCAGGGCTGCATCTACTACTACAGCCTTTCTCAGAGACGTCCCTACCAGGGACATCCTAGAAGCTGCTACCTGGAGTTCTGTACATCCTTTCACCAAGCATTATCATTAACCAATTTTCTCTAAATCCAGAGCTGGCTTTGCCACTGCAGTCTTGCAGGGTCTTATAGCTGGCCCTAATGCTATCTAAACTCCTCCTCCCAACCATAGCTTTGGGAATCTACCCAAGTGTAATGACTGCAACAGTGAAACACAAAGAACATAGTACAGTTGTGTACACTTACCATAAATGTAAATGTTCGAGTGTATTCACTGTTGCAATCCTGGTTACTCTCCCTCCTTCCCCCTAACTTCTTTTGGCTATACAAAGAAAAAAGCAGTATGAGCAAGCAACGGACTCAAACAATTTAGTAAACGTAAGCGCTTTCACTGAAACAAGTGAATCAGCTCCTTCAGGCAAGTTAAAAACTCATTACATCCCAATTTAAAAATACTCGCTCAGAAATTCTAGACCAATGAGCTGACAGCCCAAGAACATGATGTCATTCAACAATTTTTATTTAAAGCAACATTGACCACATTAAAATATAAAATAATCATAAAAATGGAACAATGACGTATAGATAAATAAATAGTTAAAAAATGGTTGATAAATTAATAAAGTACAATACAACTTCATAACATGAATAATGAATATGCAACCAAGAATTTTTTGTACATATAAATAATATTATATATTCCTATACTAAAAACGGATGTTAACCAATAAATAAATATGTGGTTAAATTAGATAAACTGGTAACTAAGCCTACCTTGCCAGGGCTTTCAATTTCAACAGACTTTTGATAGATAAAGCCTCATTCAGCCCTGGAAAGGTATATGCAGCTGTTGCAATCTGCCACTCCAACTCAGCCTCTTCTAATTTAAGTTCCCAAGACTCCCCTCTCCGGTTGTGTTCCACTAGTTGTAAAACAACAAGCGAAAATCTGTGACTGGGAAAAGTGAGAGTGTGTTTAGCTAGGGCACTAGTATTAATTTTGTTATTAATACTGTACTCATGCTCGTAAATCCTTTGTTTTAATTTCCTCTCAGTTTTCCCAACATAGAATGCCTCACACTCATCACAAATAGCTCCGTATACAACTCCCTGAGAATCACAATTATATCTGTCATGCATGTGGTACTCCTTGTTTCTAATTTTTACTATGTTGGTTACGTTAATGAACTTACATTGCTGGCATCTCCCACATTTTGTCATTCCTGTTTTTAATTTAGAAATTCTTCTTGGCCTCTCAACTAAACTTTTCAAATTCAACCCCCTTCTGAATATTAATTGGGGTGTTAGGCCCAAAGGGCTTTTAAGGTGGGGATCATCCGAAATGAAGGCCCAATTCTTGTTAATAATCTCTCTTATGGTTCAAGAATTTAGAGAGTGAGTTATTAAAAATCTAGTGGGTTGGTCTAAGACCTGTATACTTGGTAAAACAGGGGACTCTTCATTCTGTGTGGGGGAAACTACAATGTTGTAGCCTTTGTGTAGCAAAGGGGTAAAATGACCCAATATTCTTCTTTTGGCTATACCTCTACTTTCCTTTACTATGCTTAAAAGCTTTTTTGGTGTATTTGCTTTTTTGTTGGAGGTATACCTTTGTGTTTTTATGTTTAATTGCTCCCCATTAGGGGGGCACCTGCCATCTGGGGCAAGAAAAACTGATGTAATGGCATTGGTTGCATGTTTTATACCCCTGATGACCTGATGTCATGGAAGAAGGGACAGCAATCAACGCAGGACCCAAGACTTTGTTAATCAGGCTGACTGAGGGCAAACTGCAAGCAGATTACCCAAATGTAATGACTGCAACAGTGAATACACTTGAACATCTAAATTTATGGTAAGTGTACACAACTGCACTTTTTAACACCTGTGCAGTAGTATGGGGGGAGGGGACCGTCAATTCCTCTTGAACTACAAAAGAAAACCCTGAACAAATGCCTGCAATTTAGCTACTTTTCCGGCTATAGCTGGATAACTTCTAAGTAAAGTGTAAAACAAGGTCTGAGTCAAACATAAATGAGGGTGATTAGAGACAGGAAAGAATCAGTCCTTTTACAGAAAGTAAAGAAGATAACAGTGACTCACACAATCCCATTATATGTCAATGGCATGGGAATTCGCAGTTACCTCCTTATGTCTGGCATGAGTTATACAAAGCATTATGGGAAAGAGAAAGGGTTGAGGGAGAACAAGATGATGTTGATACATCACGGCCCATTGGTAGCCATGTTGTGGAAAACAGGCTAAAATTACAAATAAAGCACTCCGTGTGATTTTGAGGTGTTAGAATAGGTCAGGAAACAAAGAGTGAAAAAAAAAAGATTTTTTTTTAGTTCTAGGGTGGAGTTTTCCTTTAACTGCATTCATATTGTTACCATGTTAAAACGGTGTTTAGGTCTAAGGTTCACCTGTAACTTTAGACCTAAAAGAGGCATACCTGCATGTTCCAATCAGACAATCATGCAGAAGATACCTAAGATTCAAGGCTGGTTCAATGCATTACCAATTCTCTGCACTGCCCTTTAGCTTATCTACTGCACCCAGGGTCTTTACAAAGTGCCTGGCACCAGTAATTGCATTCTGCAGACAAAGAGGAATACAAATATATCCTTACTTGGACGACTGTCTCATTTAAGCAGAGAACAAGGACATTCTTCTTCAACATCTGGCGTTTGTGAAAAGACTTGTAACATGCCTAGGGTACACAGTCAACAAAAAGAAATCAAAACTAGTACCCTCACAAGAGATAACATTCCTGGGTGCAAGCTTGAATACAACTGCCCAGATGGCTTATCTCACACCAGACAAACAAAGGCAACTGACTACCTGTTTCAAAATGTTGGCAACAAAGGCCCAGTTATCTGCAAGAAAAACTCTGCAGGCTTTGGGCTTCATGGCATCCTGCATCCTACTAATTCCATATGCAAGACTGCATATGAGGAAACTTCAATGGTACCTAAAAAGTGTTTGGACTCAACATTGCCACAGCCTGGAAACAATCATTACTCTCATTCCCTGCCTGCAACAGGAGTTTCGATGGTGGGCAAAGGCTTGTCACCAGAACAAGGGACAGCCATTCACATTACCCAAAGTCAGGCAGACACTAACAACGGATGCATCAGACTATGCCTGGGGAGCCCACATGGCAGGAAGATGCATTCAGTGCACATGGTCCTCAAACCAAATGCATCTACATATCAATCAAAAAGAGATGTTAGCTGTTCACAATGCCCTGATAGCCTTCAAGGACCTGCTTCATCCGGGACAACTACTGATAAAGACAGACAACACCACAGTCATGTGGTATATAAAAAAGCAGGGGGGCACACATTCTTACCCCCTTTGCAGACTAGCCATGACCTTGTGGGACACAGCTTTGACATACCAAGTACATCTACAAACACAATTCCTGCCAGGAAAGGAAAATACTCTGGCAGATGAACTAAGCAGAAACCTCATGGATCCCTGTGTGTGGAAGCTGGATCCACAAGTCTTCAGCATGATAACAAGGAAATGGGGATGCCCGGACATAGATCTATTTGCATCCCCTCTCAATTACCAACTAAAATGATTCTGCACAAGGACTTATCACAGACAAGCATGGAAACTGGACACCCTATCTTTCAGCTGGAAAAGCCTATCGGTATATGTCTTTCCTCCACTGCCTTTCCTCCCCAAGGTGCTCCTAAAGGTCAGACAGGAGAAGCCAAAGATGATAATGATTGCCCCAGTCTGGCCATGCTAGTACTGGTATCCAATACTAAGGAACTTATCTCTATACCCAGTTTGGACCTTACCTCAAATACCTCGACTACTCTCCCAGCAAAACAATCAGATCCTGCACAGCCAACTCAGGACATTAAACATGGTATCATGGCGGATAATGTAGTCATACAAAAAACACCTCTCAGTAAAGCTGTGATGGATGTCATTCTGGAAACCAGAAGGCCTAGTACTAGAAAGTCTTATGCTGGAAAATGGGAGAGATTCTGTGCCTGGAACCAGACACAAGGAACTGATACAGCGGTACCAAATATTCCTCATATTTTGCAATACTTAACTGAGATGTTGGACAAAGGCCTATCTTTTTCATCAATTAAAATTCATGCCTCTGCCATTTCAGCTCATTACAATACAGAGCCACCACTTTTTTCTCATCCTTTATTAAGGCAGTACCTCAGAGGAGCCAAAAATTTAAGGCCGCCAAGGAGACTACCATTACCTGCATGGGACCTCAACTATGTCTTGAAAAAGCTCACCCTGCCTCCTTCTGAGCCAGCTGCTACTGCTGATATGAAGTTTTTATCTTGGAAAATAGCTCTACTCCTAGCAACTACTTCTTCAAGATGAGTTTCAGAGCTACAGGCGCTCATGGCTGTGGAACCTTTCATCATCTTTCATCCATACAGGGTCTCCCTGAGGACAAATCCAACATTTATGCCTGAAGTAGTATTCAGTGTGGCTCTTAACCAAGCCATCCATCTGCCAACCTTTTACCCAAATCCACAGAACAAGGGGGAGAGAATTCTGCATTCTTTGGACGTACACAGACAGCTTAGATTCTACTTGGATAGAACCAAAGTTTTCAGGAAGACAGAGCAATTACTAGTGGCATATGCTGCAGGATCATTACTAGTGGCATATGCTGCAGGATCACAAGGAAGGCCTATCTCAAAGCAGACTATTTCTAAGTGGTTAGGCCACTGCATTCATTTCTGCTATTTACACCATGACAAGCCAGTGCCTAAGGGCATTAGGCCTCATTCCACCAGAGCTGCAGCCACCTCAACAGCCTTTCTCAGGGGAGTACCAACCAGAGACATTTTAGAGGTGGCTACTTGGAGTTCAGTGCACACCTTTACAAAGCATTATCATCTGCCACTCTACTCTAAATCCAGGGCAGGCTTTGCCACTGCAGTTCTGCAGGGCCTCATAGCCGCTCCTACTGCTGTCTAGTTCCAGCCTCCCAATCATAGCTTTGGGACTCTACCCAAATGTAATGAACAGTGAAACACGAAGAACATAGTACAGTTGTGTACACTTACCTTAAATGTAGATGTTCGAGTGTATTCACTGTTGCAGTCCAGGTTACCCACCCGCCTTCCCTCTTTTTTCTTTTGGATCTTATCTTTCCTTGTCTAATTTATACAACCTATGTGGTGTATTTGCTTATAGATGAAGGTAAAATTTATTTTGGTGTATTTCTGAATATATATATAAAGTTTGGCTACCCTTTTGGGGGCACCTGACATCTGGGGCAAGAAAAACTGAAGAAAATGGCGTCGGCTATTTCTTTTATACCCCTGACGACCTGACGTCAGGGAAGGGGCGACAGCAGCCAATGCAGGACCCAAGACTTTGGAATTCAGGCCAGCTTAGGGCAACCTGCCAGCAGGATTACCCAAATGTAATGACTGCAACAGTGAATACACTCGAACATCTACATTTATGGTAAGTGTACACAACTGTACTTTGCATTGCAAGGTTTGTAGTATGTGTGAGTATGTTTTATAACCTTGTTGGATATTTCTGTCTTCCACACAACTCTGTGATTGTGGAGTTGGAAGGTCTAAACAAGGAGGTATTGGAGTGCAGATGTTCATCGTGTTTCACTGCTGCAGTCATTACACTTGGGTTATCCTGCCATCAGGCGGGCCCGCAGTCGGCCTGAGTTTTAAAGTCTTGGTCCGGCGTCGGTTGCTGTCACTTCTTCCCTGACATCAGTGCACCAGGGGTATATAAGATGCAGCCAATGCCATTTCCTTCAGTCTTTCCTGCCGTGCGGTGCCCGAAGCAAAAGCAGTTCGCAAGTGCTGGTCGGCCGACTCCAGAGATATCAAATTTGATTTTCAGAACCGAAGTCTTCAATAAAGCTAAGTACCCCGTTGGGGAAACTTTTTCTTTCCTCAGACCGATGTCAGTAAAAGTTAATAATTGCATTTCTTGTGGAAAGCAAATACCTTCATAAGGATTTTCATATTTACTGTATTCCATGCCTAGGCCCAGATCACGACGTCACTAGTTGTCAGTTTTTTGCTAGATTTAACAAACGCACTATTAAACGTTGCTTTGATTTTGCTCACCATTACTTTGGCCGAAGGTTTAATTATACCATGCCGTCAGAACAACCAATGACCGCAATTCACAAAAAACACAAAGACAAGGATAAGGACAGGCATCCGAGGCTCAAAACTGATGACGAAGCCTCTTCTAGGCCAGTCGCCAGTTCACTGGTTCTCAGTGATGTGCTTTCGCAGCCCCTGACACCCGCTACCTCAGAGCCACAGGCCGCTGCTGACTCCCACGTGGAGGTGCCTAGGCCTCTGGATACCCAAGGTGTTGGGCCTATGGAGACTAACCCTTCAGATGAGTCTGGAGACGCTGAGCAGGCATCGGCTTGTGAGGGTGTTTTCTGACCTTTAGAACTTACCAGTGCAACTACAGCCTAGTCTAAAACTACATTAAAGGCAAAGAAGCAAGTACAGCATTCACCTGGACAGGCCTCCATGCCTAAAAAGCAGATGCTCAAAATGGCCGAAGACTTAATTACGCTGATCAGGGGTTCCCATCCCCCTACTGAAAAAAGGCCTAAGCAGGATACATACTATGATTCCTCTGACCAGGTTTCTATTTATTCTGATTCCTCTTCAGACCAGGGATACTCTTTACCCCCCTATGAGGACACAGATGCTGAAGAATCATTTCCTTCAGCCTCTCCTTCTGAGGATTATTCTTTTGGGGAAACTTTACATACCATGAGGGAGCATTTCCATTGGGAGGGCCAGGATTACTCAGAATCCAAGAAAAGGCTCAGAGAATTTCTTTTATTGCCTCAGCACAGGCCCCTTGCTATTCCACCAGTGTTGGATATTGTGGATGACGTGTTCTCTGAATCCAGTTTAAATCTTGATTCTTTACCCCCTGCTCCAGTCAAGCCAGACAGGTACTGCAGAGTCCCTGACTTTCACAAATGTCTTTATAAAAACCCTGTTGCTGACCCAGAAACTGTTTCCCAGGGTCCCAAAGGGGTAAAGGCTTCCACGGCTAAAAATCCAGTTCCCTCTGACAGGGATTCTAGAGCATTAGACAGATGGGGAAGAAAGTTTGCACCTCTGCAACTTTAGCAGTGAGGGATTTAAATTGCCAGTTTCACATGCTTAAATATCAACAATATTTACTGTCTCAGTTAAAACAGAAAATGAGTACAAGTGCAGAACAACCTGACTATAAGGAAATGCAGGATTTATTGCATGCAGCTGAACAAGTGGGAAAGCATACTTTGCAATGTGGTTTTGATTCGTTAGAGGCTTCTTGTAGAGCAGCAGCTACAGGATCTGTGATTCGAAGGCATGCTTGGTTAAAAGAACAAAGTTTACCAGATCATGTTAAGGCAAAATTACTGGATGCTCCTTTACAGCAGGATATTTTATTTGGTGTTAAGGCATAAGAGGTATTAAAGAAAATGGAGGATAAGGCAAAATCTATGCAAACAGTGAAAGATTTCTTACAGGTACAGCCACCTCGATTTAGCAGGAATTGGCCTACTAAAAATTGGTCCTTTCCAGTGTCAGACAGGCCACAAAGAGGCAGATACAGATGCCCAAGAGGCAGATCTCAGCCCCAAGGCTCTTACAGACCACGACAGTGGGGTGCTTCAACCCCAAAAGGAGGGGAAGACAAGTCACAACCTTACAGGAAACAGTCCCAATGACTTCCCCCCTTCCAATGCCAAGCTCTTCCCTTTTGGCAGCTCCCTTGGGGGGAAACTAGCACTTTTTTCACAAAACTGGCAAGCAATCACCCAAGACAAATGGGTTCAGAATATTGTGTCTCAAGGTTACAGGTTCCACTATCACACTTTACCAAGGCTAAAAGGAATGCCAGACCTGCCACAAAATCAATGGGCAGAGGCACAAAAGCAAATTACAGCCCTCATGGACATGAGAGCTATTCAAAAAGTGCCACAGCAGGAACAAGAACAAGGATTTTACTCAAGACTCTTCCTGGTCCCCAGAAAGGACAAAGCCTGGAGACCCATACTAGACCTGTCTACTCTAAATACTTACCTGGATGTTCCAAAATTCAAAATGTTGACACTACAGCAGCTCCTTCCCATGTTGGGCAAGAAAGCATGGCTTGTTACTTTGGACCTCAAAGAGGCATACCTGCATGTCCCTATCAGACAAAATTGCAGAAGATACCTCAGATTCATAGCTGGTTCAATGCACTACCAATTCTCTGCACTGCCCTTTGGCTTATCTACTGCGCCCAGGGTCTTCACAAAGTGCATGGCACCAGTAATTGCATTTTGCAAACAAAAAGGAATTCAGATATATCCATACCTGGATGACGGCCTGATTCAAGCAGAGAGTAAGGACATTCTTCTAAAGCATCTGGCATTTGTAAAAAGGTTGCTAATTTGCCTAGAGTACACAGTAAACGAAAAGAAGTCAAAACTAGTGCCCTCACAAGAGATAATATTCCTGGGTGCCAGCTTAAATACAATGGCCCAGATGGCTTATCTCACGCCAGACAAACAAGGACAACTGACTCAGTATTTTCAATTGATGGCAACAAAGTCCCAACTCCCTGCAAGAAAAATTCTGCAGGCCTTGGGATTCATGCCATCCTGAATACTACTAATTCCATATGCCAGACTGCATATGAGGAAACTACAATGGTACCTAAAAAGTGTTTGGACTCAACACTCTCACAGCTTGGAAACAGTAATACCACTAATTCCCTGCCTACAACAGGAGTTTCGATGGTGGGCACAGGCATGTCACCTCAACAAGGGTCAGCCTTTCACTCTTCCCACAGCCAGGCAGTCTTTAACAACAGATGCTTCGGATTACACCTGGGGAGCACACATGGCAGGAAAATGTATTCGGGGCAAATGGACCACAGACAAACTGCATCTTCACATCAATCAAAAAGAGATGTTGGCTGTACAAAATGCCCTAACAGCTTTCAAGGACCTTCTGCATCCAGGACAATTATTATTAAAGACAGACAACACCACAGTAATGTGGTACATAAACAAGCAAGGGGGCACTCATTCTTACCCCCTATGCAGACAAGCCATGAGCTTGTGGAACACAGCTCTAACTTATCAAGTTCATCTGCAAGCACAATTCCTGCCAGGAAAGAAAAATACTCTGGCAGACGACTTAAGCAGAAACATCATGGATCCTCACGAGTGGAAATTAAATCCACAAATCTTCAGCATGATAATGGAAAAATGGGGGTGCCACGACATAGATCTTTTTGCCTCCTCACTGAATTGCCAACTGCAAACATTCTGCACAAGGACTTATCACACACAAGCATGGAAAGTGGATGCTCTTTTGTTCAGCTGGAAAAGCCTAAAAGTTTATGCCTTCCCACCTCTGCCTCTCCTTTCAAAGGTACTCCTAAAAGCCAGACAAGAAAAACCACAAATGATTCTGATTGCTCCAGACTGGCCACACCAGCATTGGTACCTAATCTTAAAGAACTTAGCTCAAGGCCCACCTTGGATTTTGCCTCAAATTCCACACCTACTGACTCAACAAAACAATCAGATCCTGCACAGTCAGCTCAAAACCTTAAACCTGGCTGCATGGCAGATTCATTAGCCAAACAGACAACACCTTTCTCTAAAACTGTTATGGATGTCATTTTGGAGGCCAGGAGGCCTAGCACCAGGAAATCTTATTCAGAAAAATGGAAGAGATTCTGTGCCTGGAACCAGGCTCAAAGCCTTGACCCTCTTGTCCCTAACATTCCTCATACTACAATATTTAACTGAGATGCTGGACAAAGGACTATCCTTCTCATCCATTAAGATCCACGCCTCTACCATCTCGGCTCATTACAACACAGATCCTCATATTTTCTCTCATCCATTGCTAAAGCAGTACCTCAGAGGGGCTAAAAACATAAGACCACCCCGGAGAGCACCAACACCTACTTGGGACCTCAGTTTTGTCTTAGAAAAGCTCACTTTACCTCCTTTTGAGCCAGCCAATTCAGCAGAATTAAAATATGTATCATGGAAAACTGTTCTGCTCCTGGCAATAACCTCAGCACGAAGAGTCTCAGAACTACAGGCACTAATGGCAGTGGAGCCTTACATCATTTTTCACCAAGACAGGGTTTCTTTTAAGAACAAACCCTTCTTTTATGCCTAAGGTGGTATCCAGTGTGGCTCTTAACCAAACTATTCACTTGCCAACTTTTTATCCAAATCCCCAGAATAAAGGGGAGAGACTTCTACACTCCTTGGACATACACAAGCAATTACGCTTCTACTTGGACAAAACAAAAGCTTTCAGAAACACTGAACAACTGTTTCTATCATATGCTGCAGGATCACAGGGAAAGGCTATTTCAAAGCAGACCATTTCAAAGTGGATAGGACACTGTATCCGGTTCTGCTACACACAGCATGGGAAACCTGTACTTTCTAATATTAGGCCACATTCCACCAGGGCAACTGCCACTTCTACTGCCTACCTTAGAGGAGTACCTACCAAAGACATTTTGGAAGCTGCAACTTGGAGTTCAGTACACATCTTTACCAAACATTACCACTTGCCTCTTTATTCTAGATCCAGAGCTGGCTTTGCCACTGCAGTGCTGCAGGGCCTCATAGCCACACCAAATCTTCTATAGAGCCAGCCACCCTGACTCAGCTTTGGGATTCTACCCAAGTGCAATGACTGCAGCAATGAAACATGATGAACATAGTATAGTTTTGTACCTACCATAAATGTAGATGTTCGAGTGTCTTCACTGCTGCAGTCCAGGTTATCCACCCGCCATCCCCTCTTTCTTACCTGGGACTTACCTATACTTCTCACCCTATACTACCTATGTGGTATATTTGCTGGCTACTGAAGGTTTTATTTTTACCTTTTTTGTATGTTTTATTAGCAATATGTATTGCCTACCATTTTTGGGGGCACCTGACATCTGGGGCAAGAAAAACTGAAGAAAATGGCGTCGGCTGGATCTTATATACCCCTGGCACACTGACGTCAGAGAAGAAGCGACAGCAACCGACGCCGGACCAAAATGGCAGGATAACCCAAGTGTAATGACTGCAGCAGCAAAGACGCTCGAACATCTACATTCATGGTAGGTACAAAACTGTACTTTCCTACATGGAGAATGCAGAGGTGCTTGCCTACTAGTAAAAACACTTGCATCATCGTCACCAACAAGTCTGACGGGTATGATTTTTTTTTAAATACAGTTTGTTAACATGAAAATACATATAACAAAACAAACTACATGGTCTGTTAGAATTTTAGAATAACCATTATATGTAAAATATAGGGTACTGGTTGCTAAGTCAATGTGTCCCATGCAATTTAGAATTAGAATTTTAAAATTAGAATTTCTATTTCTAATTTTAGAATGCCAAAGACATACAGGTTTTGTAGCATACAACATTGTGGGTTAAACTGCTCAGTTTACAAAAATCTGAGTAAATTGCTCCACTTTCTAAAAGGTACTTACTCATTTAGCTCTAGCTAATTTGTTCATTGTCCTTTATTTTCTACAAACACCCTGAAGTCCTTACAAAGGTGTTTCCTAATCACTTGCAGAAGGACCTCGGGGAACAGTGGTGAAGGGAGGGGTATGTTTGTGTATATTTTCTTAACCTCTACACCTCTTTCCAATATTAACCACAGTTTGTTTAATATTTTTCTGCCTTCCTCTACTAACTAGATCTTACACTACCTGTTTTCTTCTCTTTCAGGTTAGACAGTAAACTAAATATTTATATAGTGCATGCACCTTCCTGGAAACTTTGTCACTATACTCGGTGAGACCAGTCATCTACACCCATGAACCCTCCCCAGTGTAAAAAAACATTTAAAGTATGATTAATGTTCAGCTCATAATTATAAGCTACTGATGTACTCTGTTTTTAATGTATCTAGCCATCCTACAGCATGAACACTACTAAAGGACTCCAGCCCCTTCCACTAAAATGAAATCAACAGAATTTTTCTCCTACCCGATAGCTGCTTAGCTAAAAATAGCATATCTTGCAAACAGGAAAACGTATTGGTTCTATTTCTAACAGTAGCATCTTATACTGGGTGGAAAGTCTAACAAAACAAAGAAAAAAAAATCACTTCTTTTAAATCCCTAGGGGTAAAAAACTTGTGTACATGTCAGACTTGAATCAACTTTGTAATATACTGGTTGACATAGCACTGCCTGCTGCATTGTCTTTACCATCAGAAACATTGGCACAAAATGCACTTTGCTTGTGGTTGATTAATTTCTATAGTATTACCTTTATAAGCTCACCTTCTTCTAAATGCAGCTCCACTGATTGTTTCTTTTGAGAATATAGTACTCTGCTTGTGGGCCCTGTTCCCTTCCACCCTTGGTTTGCTCAGGCTCCATTTCACTTCTCTAGCCTACCCTAAACTTCTCATCAATCACCACTACACCTTCATTTGTACTTCCCAACCAATGCCCACCTGTCACAATTAACTAATAAACAGAAAAAAACACAACAGACAAAAGCGATTGAACCCAATAGTTTTTAATTACACCATGTGGTAACTCAGCTATTCGTCTTCAAGGATATATTCATGCTTAGATTCACACATTTTATACCGGGTTTACCCCATCAACAATTACATTCTTAAAGTGATATGCTACACATTTTTAAACCATTTATTAACTACAATGTATTCACATTATTAGCAAAATATTTTCCTTTTTAAACTTTATATCACTCCTAAGTTATATAATCTATAATCATTCCCTTCATGTTCCTTAATGAAATGTTCTCCTACTGGAGTGTTAACATTTCCATTTCATATGTCTTCCAAATGTTCCAAAACTCTAACCTTCATCACCTTTTTTTTTGTTCAGTATACCATTTCATATTCCTGCATCCTCACCCCACTACATACACTACTCCACATGTATTGCACGTAAATCTCCCCTTAGGTGTAAATTTGCTTCCATTAATTACACTACCAGAAATATTCTTCACCTTACTACATACCTTACATTGACCACAAACAAAAGAACCAACCTTATACTGAGGCACATTGTAAATTGGCATATTCAACAACCCTTTTAAATTCAAGTATCTTTTGTAAGAAAGTATTTGGTTAATTGCTTTTGTCTGCTGTGTTTTTTTCTGTTTTTTTGGCTGCATAGAAGTGTATGTTTGTGACAATTAACCAATACCAAGCTCTAGTAATATCTCCCCCATCCCGCATTACTATCAAGACCTCAACCTTGTTTAATACTCTTGCAGCCTTCAATAATACACCCCAACCACCGTAAACATACACTACACAATGACATAGTAATCCCACACTACAACAAACACTACTCTCAGTATCCTGAAGTACTGGACATATCTTACATTCCTGTCAAGAACACAACTGTCTCTTGCAATCACCATAACAATACTCGCCCTTTTCATGCACATCATATTCTTCCTGTACAACTTACATCCACCCAGTTTCACAACCACAACAGTCCTTTAAAGCATAACATTTTTCACCTATATGTCCCGTGCCACACTCACTACTAAACAGATGCACCTTTAAACACTTAAAGGTCAGTAAGTCATCATTCTCCACACATAAAAAGGCTAGATATGTCTACATATATCTGTATGCCATAATTAAGCTGGTCCAAAGGGGATATCTACCCCAATGCTGGCCCAAGCACCAATATACAATCAGAAACAACTGCACCCCTTCAAAATGATACAACTCCTCTACCAAACAACAACTCAGTTCACAACCTATTTCTCCTAAACATAACTTTTCAATACGTATGCAATAAAACCCATGATCTCCATACATATAGTCCTGACATACTTATAGCTACTGAAACCCGGTTAAAGCCAGAAATAACTAGTAATTAAATATTCCTCCTTAGATGTAACATAATCTGGCCAGACAGACCAATGGAAAGCGGAGGTGGCGTAGCAATAATTTTTAAAAACATCCTAGAAGTAATCCAATATCCTCAAACTATCCCAAAATTTCAAAAATGTTGAAATTCTCATTACTCAATTTAAATTAAATATCAGTAAATCAATCTGTCTAGTAGGATTGTATATCTGCCAGGAAACAATCCAGCCCCAATTGAAGAAGTTTTTCAGTAGCTGTATCACAGTATAAAAAAGAGAACATAATCTTAGGTGATGTAAACACTGACTGGAAACAAATAACATATACCTCACCTGATATAAACTTACTTGAATTCTCACAACTGTTAAACATCACTACCATGACCCCCAAAACGTCTAGCAAATAAACTATACTAGATAGGATTCTTTCATATAAGCCTTACAACATCAATGCCACTGGAACCTAACGAGACAATATTAGTGACCATCTATCTACTTATGCTATTAGTCAGAAAATATTCAGAAGCACGTAACATACAAAACAGTTAGTAATCTGCAGCATTTCAACTGTGAATACTTTATAGCAATACTAAAAACAATATATAACTGAAACTGCATAAAAGTATTACCACTAGTTGAAGCAGTTATTCATTTTAATAGTATCTTCCTAACCATCCTAAATAAGCAGGCCCCACTCAGAAACAAAAGAGTCAAATCCATTCCATCACACTGGTTAACAAAGACTGCTAAGCAACTACTATTAAACAGAGACCGGGCCTGGAAAATATATAAAAAAAAAACTTAATTAACACTATGGGATTATAGATATCTCAGAAATCTCACAAAAAATACTTAAATGACAAAAAAGAATATTTTATAAATCTACAAAATACCAACCAAAATAACCCCGACTGTTCTGGCAGTCATTAAAGCCACTGCTCAACCCTGTGCAACCCTCTATTCACAGCCTTGAAATATCCAGGTAATACAGCAACTCAGTTTAACTCATTAACCCCGAGTACCTTCTCATAGTGCCTCTGTGCTTACCTCCGAGTGCGCCATGAGAAGAAATGAATTGCAAGCTGTTACCCCCTAGTGCCTTCCACCAGTGCGAGAAACTCTAGATTAGATTTGTAGTTGAGCTTAATGTAAAACATGCTGAAATCGTAACTCATCTTGTAGTTTACCTTGTATAGTTACGATTCAATGTATTTTTGCATTAAGATCACATTGACCTTTTATGTGAAAATCCAATTAAAAAAGTGGTTGATAAAGCAAGTGGTGGCAGCCTGCAATCCAAGCCACTACTTGCATAACACCTCCACGCCCAACTTTATTTTCTTTTGTTTTCCCCCAATAAATAGAGGGTACAGCAGTAGGTATTTCCTTTCTTTTTGCTGATATTTGGAGATTTTACCTGCTGCTGGATTCCTCTACTTTATTTGTGCACTCATGGATTGCTGGACCAGTCAGTAAGAGCAACACGACGGGTATAGATTTGGAGATCATGAGCTTTTTGCTCAGTTTAATAGAACAAATGAATCTGCAGAGACCAGGCTCCAGTTTCCAGCAACCAGTTTTAATGTAGTCACACTAACACAAGCGCTTTCACATTTATCTTCCTCGGGTGAATAATCTACAATAAAATAAAGAACCTGTTTTATACCATTTGAACATGCCACATGATCTGTGCTATACCATTTAAAGAAACATAAACATTTCATCAATAAATGCCATTTATAAAATACATTTAAAATAAGCATAAATATAAGTACTTTCATAAATTCATAAAAATATCACTTTAAAAATGTCATACTAAAAATATGTACTCAAAACATAAAACATATATAGACAAAATATATAACAAATGATAAAATCTTTGAGACTCATCTGAGTAGGGGTCGAGTCTTTAGGATGAGTCTGAATGGAATGTGATCATTTAGGCCATGTCCTATATCTGCCCTAAGCCTTATGATCCATTCTGCTTCAAGTGTTTCAGTTCTTGTTCTAACATCACCTCTCCTTCTATTTTCAAAACATCTACCTAATATCATGAACTTAAAAGTGTGGTGTATATTGGTATCCTTAACATGTTTCGCTAATGCATTGTGCACATTTTGTTTCTTAATGTGGTAGAAATGTTCCCTAATTCTGAGTTTAAGTTGTCTGTCTGTTTTCCCCACGTAATATTTACAACAAATTTGACAGATAGCTAAATAAACTACATGGGGAGTGTCACATGTAGCATGGATCCTAAATTGAAATTTTTCGCCTGTATCCGGATGCACGAAATCTGTCTCTTCTGAAATATATTTACAGTATTGGCAATTCCTACATGCTTTTGCACCCCCTGTACTCTGTGGCCTGATATCATCTCTAGTGGTGCATAATCTTCTCTTTAAGGATTTCTTATTTTTAAAGGTGAACTGTGGTCTTATATCCAGATGTCTACTTACTTGTTCATCAATCATTAAGATGTTCCAGTATTTATTGAATATATCAGTATATGACCTGATGTTCCTGGAATAACTAAAACACATCCTTAATTTATTGGGTGTGTATTTCTTATTATACCATGATCCCCCCAAAACGTGCACGCTGATTGGCCAGCGTGCCCGTTGTAAATCGAGTTATACTAATGGAAAAAGGTCCGGTCGCCCGGACTTTTTTCCATTAGTATAACTCGTTTTAACACTGTCTGCGCTATGTTAAATGGGTTTAACATGGCGAGACAGCTTTAAAATAAGCAACGGAGATCTCCGTTGCTTATTTTAAAGCTGTCTCGCCATGTTAAACCCATTTAACATAGCGACAGTGTTAAAAGCAACGGAGAAAGCAAGATCTCCGTTGCTTTTTAGTCTCGCTATGTTAAATGAGTTTAACATAGCGAGACAGTTTAAAATAAGCAACGGAGATGTCCGTTGCTTATTTTAAAACTGTCTCGCTATGTTAAACTCATTTAACATAGCGAGACATAAAAGCAACGGAGATCTTGCTTTCTCCGTTGCTTTTGCTCAACTCTGATGTACTGCGAGGCGCCGCAGTACATCAGAACTGCCGCGGATGCCAGACATCTGCGGAAGGGCAGTAAACAGGCATTATACTATGCCATTATTTAAGAAAAGTAATAGTTTCTTTTCTTAAATAATGTCATGGTATAATAGCAATAACCCACTTCTGGGTGTGGGTAATGCTAAATTTACCCACGGTTGGCTTTTGGTCCCTCCGGCTTCGCCCTCGGGACCAAACCACGCCAACCGTGGGTAAATTTAGCATTACCCACACCCAGGCGTGGGTTATTGCTATATTCTCCTTCTGACTCATTATAATGTTTGTCCATTGTGAAAAATATGGTTTAGTTCTACCTTCCCTTAATTTGGCTATGTCCTTTATATTCCTCCGTACAAAATGTGTCTCATAGCCTCTCTGGATAAATTCTTTTTCAGCATCACTTACTTGCTTTATAAACTCTTCATCTTGTACATTTAAACGTGATAATCTAAATGCCTGATTTTGAACTACATTTTTAAATATATAGTTGGGATGCATGCTCTCTCGACTAAGTAAATTATTTACATGGCATTCTTTTCTGTGTAGCTTTGTACTCCACTTATAATCATTATCCCTATAAATTGAGATATCTAGAAAATTCACCTCTGTGTATGACCAATTCATTGTAAACTTAAGATAAGATGTAGTATGACTGATGTTTATTGATAAAATGTTGAAATTACATTAATAAGTTGTGACCCTCTCCAGATAAGAAAGAGGTCATCCACAAGTCTGCAAAAAAATATAATATTATATTTGTAGGGACCATGCGCCAAAAATTTCAGTTCCCATTCAGATAATACTGTATTAGCGTAGCTATTGGTACATGATGTTCCCATTGCTACCCCGTTACATTGCCAATAAATAACATTTCTGAATAAAAAGACAATGTAAGAGTGTTCAATCTCGCCGTTTGTTCTTACACACGGGTTCGGAGCCGATCCTCAGCTCCGAGTCGGCCGAATTGCAAAGCTCTGAATCTCAGAGAAGCTCGAGACCAGCCCATATCCCACAATCCTCCCTGCCATTACTCAGATCTAGTTTGCCGCTGCAACAGATCGGATCGAGGGGAGCTCGGACCAGATAGAAACTTGACTTGTTATTGATTTCTTCAGATAAGAATTCTAATTTTTTTCTTGTTGATAGTTTTTTGTGAGAGTTTTATATATATATACTTCCTTATAGTTATTAGTTATTGTAGAAGTGCTGTGTGTGTGTGATATATATATATTCCCATTTTTCTTCTTCAGGCACCTTGTGGCCTAAACCCTTTTTTCCTGGGTGTGGTTGTTTGTGAGTTTTATATATATATATCCTGTTTAGTATACTTATTTTGCTAGGATTAATAATTTTTTTCCTATTATTGTAATTATTATCATTGTTAATGTACAATGTCAGAAAAAGCCAAATCTGATTTTAAAAGATGTCAGTGTGGGCAGAAAATGTCCATTACTGACAATCATGCTTCCTATGTCTACTGTCTTGGCCCTCTCCATCTTCAAGAGGATTGCTCTATTTGTCATTCCTTTAGCGGGAGGGTCATGACAGATAGACGCAGGAAGCTTATTGACAGAGGATTGTTGAAGCTGGCCTTTCAAGAGGCTTTGGGCAAGTCAGATCAGGCTTCTAAATCCTCGAAGGGGTCGAAGATGTCGGAGCCCATGTCATCGGCTCCGAGTTCATCTTCTCGGGTTCGTTCGCCGGTTCCACAGATCTCGGGGCCGAGCGTCGAACATTTATCTTTTACTGAGCCCCAGATCTTGGAACCGGTGTCGGAACTGCCACCACCATCCATTCTTCGGTCGGTGCCATCTTCGGCTCCTTCGACCCGTTCTTCCAGACCCTTGTCTGACACAGATGTGGATCGTGTCGTGCAGAAACTCATGGAGAACATGGCCCTTTCCAAGTTAATTGCAGTTTCCTCCCAGTTGGTGTCGAAACTAGAAGGCCTCCCCATATCTCCAACGGGTCCTCCTTTGAGACCCATCCAGATCTCGGAGCCGGGAGAAGATGACCTGATGATAGTGGAGCCCTCGGTGCCGAAACCGTCCATTGCACGATCGACACCTTTGACTTCGACTCCTTCGGAACCGTTAGGGGAGTCGCGGAGCCGATGGTCTTTGCTCAGTTCCGGAACCGAGAGTCGTACTGACCTGTCGGTGCCAACTCTCGCTCTCGGGGCCTCGGCACAGACTGGTTCGGCTCCGTCCTCGGGGTCGGAGCCCACGGCACCTGGTTCTGGGATGCTTCCGTGTTCTTCGGAACCGGGGGAGCCCTTAGCCAGGGGTTCGGGGGCCTTTGACCTTATGAGGAAGGTATTGTCTGCACAGACAACCACATCATCGTGCCACCCCATCTGCGAAAACTAGCAGCTGTAGAAATTTCAAAGCTGCTTGAAAACAGAGTCATCCAACCAGTCCCGGCAGACCAAAGAGGATTCGGAACTTACTCAAGGTTCTTTTAAGTTCCAAAAAAGACAGGGGACTGGAGACCGATCTTAGATCTCAGCCATCTCAACAACTTCGTGAAGAAGGAAAAGTTCCGGATGGTCACGCTTCAATCGATCCTTCCATTCTTACAGAAGGACGATTGTATGTGCTCTATAGATCTCAAAGACGCGTACTACCACATCAAAATGGCCAGACCGTCCAGAGATCACCTGCGCTTCCGGCTGGGGGCCAGTCACTTTCAGTTTCGAGCTCTGCCCTTTGGACTCACCTCAGCCCCCAGGGTGTTCACCAAATGCATGGCAGTAGTTGCGGCTCACTTGAGATGACAAGGATTCCAGGTGTTTCCCTATCTGGACGACTGGCTCCTCACTGCCACCACCAAGCATTGACTATTGCAAGCCAGAGACTACACAATCGGCCTTTGTTCCCACTTAGGGATATCCATAAACTTCGAAAAGTCTTGTTTATCGCCCTCACAGTGTATTTCCTTCATCGGAGCAGATCTAAATACACGATTGACACTACTAAAACTCCCCCCAGTAAGAGCTTCAACGCTCATACAGCAGGTCCTACTTCTTCTAGTCAGCAAGAAAGCCCCGGCCAAACTGGTGTTAAAAGTGTTGGGACTGATGGCAGCCACATTAATTGCAGTCCCTATGGGAAGGTTACACATGAGGATTCTTCAATGGCTGCTCTTTGCGCAGTGGTCGTTCCAACACCTACCCCTAACGATGAGATCAGGATAACAAAATCTTGCAGATGGGACCTCTCATGGTGGGTGCGCGACCAGAACCTCACTGTGGGTCGTCCGTTTGTTCTACCCATTCCAACAGCCACAATAACCACGGACGCTTCCCTGATAGGGTGGGGGGGCCTTTTTCAGGGAAGAACAGTCCAAGGAGAATGGTCCAGCATGGAGTACACTCTACATATAAATGTTCTGGAGTTGAGGGCGGTGTTCCTAGTGTTGCAACACTTCCAAGCCCTCTTACCTCTAGGGACAGTAGCAGTTCAGACAGACAACATGCCTGTAGTCTGGTACATCTGGTACATAAACAAGCAAGGGGGAACCAGGTCTTACCCATTATGCAGAGAGGCCATGAGAATTTGGCAATGGGCAGAGTCCACGGGTCACTTTCTGATAGCAACGCACATCCCGGGGTCATCCAACGTCATTGCGGACAGGTTGAGCAGAGCCATTCTGTTGCCTCACGAGTGGTCCCTAAATTCACAGACGGCGGAAAAGATCTTCCGCAAATGGGGCCAGCCTTGCTGCAATCTGTTTGCTTCCCCATTGAATGTAAAATGCAGAAGCTACTTTGCCCTTCTACCCCCTCTGGGGGATGTCCCCAGGGACGCACTGATACACGATTGGCCCCCGGGTCTCCTATATGCATTCCCACCTACTCCATTGATTCCCAGATTTCTACAGAAAGCCAGGAGCCTGGAAAGGACTATAATACTCATAGCCTCATTCTGGCCTCATCAAATATGGTTCCCCTTTCTACGAGCTCATCAAATAGAGGAACCGTGGATTCTGGACTCAGTGCCAGACCTGCTGACACACTCGTCGGGAGTTCCTCACCCGTCTCTACAGTCCCTCAAACTAGCAGCTTGGCTGCTCCGCTTCCCTGCCTAGCCAGGTCTCATCTACTCCCTCCGTCAGTTCAACACATCCTAGTTGCTTCTCATAAAGCCTCTACTACTAAGCTCTATACGAGTAAGTGGAAACGTTTTGTATATTGGGCGTCTAGTCAAAACTTAGATCCCTTGGTAGCTCCTTTACATAAAATTTTAGAATTCTTATCCATCCTCTTTCACGAAGGAGCTTCTACTTCCACTCTAAGAGTACAGTCGGCGGCCATATCAAACTTCCATATTGGTGAGGGAGGTTCTCCCATTATGTCTCACAGGCTTTGTAAAGCCTTTTTGAAAGGAACCTTCCATCTTAGACCGCCTGTCAGAAAACCTTTCTTTCCATGGAGCCTGAATTTGCTACTGTCGCAACTCATGTTGCCACCTTTTGAACCTGCTTTGTCTTGCCTCCTAAAGTTCTTGTCGTGGAAGACGCTGTTTCTTGTCACCGTGACCTCAGCTCGTAGAGTCTCAGAGCTGCAGGCATTATCGGTCAGACCACCTTACCTGATATTCCACCCAGACAGGGTTCCTTTGCGTACAAATCCATCTTTCCTTCCAAAAGTATGTTCAGTTATGAATATTAACCAGTCTATAGAACTCCCTACCTTTTTCAAAAACCATACTAGCAAACTGGAGTATATGTTGCACAAGTTGGATGTCCACAGGCAGCTAAGATTCTATTTAGACAGGACCAAAGCTTTCAGAAAAACGGATCAACTCTTCTTCGCTTTTGCAGACAATAAAAAGGGCATGGCAATTACTAAGCATACACTATCTAAATGGCTTGCTGATTGTATAACATTTGTATACTCCAAATCAAACCAATCCTTACCAAACAAGCCTAAGGCCCATTCTACCAGATCCGTTTCCACCTCCTTAGCTCATGCGGCTCGCTTGCCTTTGGACACTATTTGTGCAGCAGCCACGTGGTCTAAACCACATACTTTCATCACTCATTATAGGGTGGACAAGGTCTCCAAGGATAGGACATCATTTGGTTCCACTGTGCTTAGGAAAGTTCTTCCATGAGTCACTCAGGGTCACGGAGCTAGGGACGCTACCCGTGTGTAAGAACAAACGGCGAGATTGAACACTCTTACATAAAGAAGTTATGTCCTTACCATAACGTTCCATGTAGAGTGTTCATCTCGCCTTTGTTCTTACATTCCCTCCCTTTACCCCCCATGTGTTTGGAAGAACTGGTAGGATTAGAGTCTGATCGACGTGTCTTGTCCCTTTACGGTGTATATGGTCCCGTGTCTCATGGGATGTATGCTTAGACCATTACTTATTGCTATGGTGAGAGAGTGTCTCTGAATGGCTGAAGAAAGTGTATGCTTCTAGCACCGCGGTGTTGGATCCTTTCTTCTGGTTTGCTTGCAAACTAGATCTGAGTAATGGCAGGGAGGATTGTGGGATATGGGCTGGTCTCGAGCTTTTCTGAGATTCAGAGCTTTGCAATTCGGCCGACTCGGAGCCGAGGATCGGCTCCGAACCCGTGTGTAAGAACAAAGGCGAGATGAACACTCTACATGGAACGTTATGGTAAGGACATAACTTCTTTTTATTTGTACCTCAAGGTATGTGTTCGGGAGAGCAGTATTCCCCGAGGGTTAAGAATTTTAAAAATGCCCGCTCAAATCAACTGTGATGCAATAATGCTTACAGAGTGGTAGAAATTAAATTTAACTACCAGCGCAGGTTACTTGCAGCTGTTAATAGCATCGGCAGCAAGGGAGATTGATATACTGACTGCAGCTATTAAGAATAAGTACAATAACTTATACGAAAAGTATGGAGCAGATATGATGTTGAAGCATTTGAATGATATCATTGAAAATGCTTCAGTGTATGCGAGGAAGTTAATTCAAATTAAATTAAAAAAACTTCAAAGAGACCGTAATGACTTCCTGAGTGGCAATGTATTCACCTGGCCACATGGTACATCTCAGCTTACGAACAATTCAGATCTAACAGATATACAGGAAGGGGGTGAAGTAACCAATGATGAGGCGAATGCCAAAGGACCATCGAACCAGGAGATTAATCTACATCAAATAAGGGACAATGGGTGAGTCCATAATAATGTAAAAGCAGTGATGACGACGGAAAATACCACATATGCAGGAGCTAGACGGAAGACCTTTACTACCACCACAGATGTACACAGAACAGAGAATGGGGATGTAACAACTTCTAATCCTCATATAAATGAAACCTCCGTTGAGGTTTCACCTTTTTCTCTTGTTTCCAAACATCCCAGCTTGACTTTCCCGCTCACCAGGCGGAGATCTGCGAGCCAAGGTGGGGGCATACAACACAGAGGTTTGCAGAGATGAAGGAGCACTACGAGGGGGAAAAGGAAGCACGAAAAAGGTGTGGTGAGTCCTTACACTATAAAGAAGGCATTTATGAACACAAAAATTTAGTGGTTAACCTATCTTCACATATGTTAACTGAAAATGAATTTAATGTTTTAAACAAAGGACTTTCGTTTATTCCGACTGCAGACTCGGACATTACAGAAATTGTTTTTGATATTAAACAATTCACGCATAATCTAATGTTAAAAATTATATTTGACAATGATGTGAATGCTTCTAACAATGTCAATACTTTTAGAAAACTAAGCTTATATATTCTGAAGTAAAATTCCTTAGTACATGCATTTGAAAGAATGTGCATAGATGAAGCTTATAAAGTATATTATTTACAGAGGGGTAATAAGCAACTTAATAAGAAATATAATTTAACTAAGAGTGAATATCAAGCTTTGTGTAATTTACAGACTAACCCTGATATTATGATAAGACCAGCTGACAAAGGAAGTCAGACTGTTGTCATGGACAGGATTAATTATGGCAACATGATAGTTAATATGTTAAATGATAGTAGTTTCTATAGTATTATTTCTTTTTCTGATGTTTTTAAAATGATAAAGAAAATAGGGGATGAACTTCATGAGTTAAAAAGGTTGGGCTTAATAGATGATGAATTATATAAATGTTTCAGTATGTTGAATCCCACTATACCAATTATTCAAGGACTACCTAAACTTCATAAAAGTTTGGTGAAGCCACCAATGAGATCAATAGTGGCAAGTAGAAATTGGTGCACAGAATCCATTTCTATACTTTTGGAAAAATGTTTACGTTGTCTGATAAACTGAATATATTTTAAAAGACACAGAACAGTTTGTGAGAGACTTGTATGTAGAGATTAATGGAAGACACAATTCTAATAAATATATGCTAGTCACCCTTGATACCTAATACTGATACAGTGATACCTAATGAAGCCGGCATAGATAGCATCACTAGGCAGTTAGTAGATAACCTGAAGTTTGATAGTAACAAGGTAGAACTAATTAGGAATTTTCTAACTATAGTACTAGAAAATAATATATTTTTATTCAGAAATTTCATAGGTTCATACTAGGCTATCTGCCCTAGGGCATTTATAAGCCTAGCCAGAGTGTGTTTGGCTTTCACCACCCATTTTAAATGACTTTTGCTATGCCCTTTTTTGAGGTTAGTATACTGTGCCTCTGTCTAACAGTGACACAGAAGTGATACCTGGGGTAAACCTACGATCTCCCATCCACTCATCGAGATTCCTCTTGAAGAGAGTCAATGAGGGACTCTGCCTAACCTGGACTGGGATTTTATTCCAGAGTGAAGGGAGCCTCTGGGTTATGAATCTGTCCCTCCAGCATGTCCTATTTATTTCAGTACTGAGGTTCAAATCTCTCGAGCACGTAGCTCGATGGGATTTGGATTTTCTGAGGTTCAGCATGTCCATTAATTCCGGGTTGGACATGGCTTTATACGTCAGGCACAGATCGCCTCTGAGCAGGCGGTATGCCACTGAGTAGAGCTGGAGTTTCTTTAACCAGGCAGCATATGGCATCTGTTTGAGCCCTTTGATCCTCTTGGTGAGGTACTTTTGGGGTCTTTCCAGTTGTTGCAGGTGTCTGGTAAGGTACATCCCAAAAGGGGCATTGTACTCAATTATGGGCCTGATGAGGGATGAGTAAAGAGGCACGATGACCTCCCCTGATCTAGATGTGAATCCCTTCATGATTAGGTGGGCTATATAAAATGTTTTTCTAACCACTTTGGCCACGTGGTTGTCAAATGAGAGATTGCTATCAACTTGGGTCCCCAGGTCCCTAATTGCTTCTTCTGTACTTAATGGATTACCACCTATGTGGTAATTTGTGGGCACTTTGTTTTTGCCAAAGGGGATGACTGTACACTTTTTGGTGTTTAGCTTGAGGCCATGGCTCTGGCACAAGTTGTCTGTTTCTATGAGGCCCTTTTGTAGGATGCTTGTGTCAGCTGGAGAGTCAATTATGGCGCCCAGTTTGCAGTCATCTGCGAACTTGGTCAGCCACAGTCCTTCCATGTTAGCCTGTACCTCTGAGAAATATATACCGAACAAGAGAGGTCCCAGGACTGAGCCTTGTGGGATGCCACTTGTAACTGGTTTGGAGTCTGACATGGCTCCAGCAATTCTAACCATGTGGGTTCTGTCCTTGAGTCAGTTTGCAACCCATCTAGTGACATAGGGGTTTATATTTAAGCTGGTGAGCTTATCTATAATGCCCGAGTGGGGTATTGTATTGAAGGCTTTTGCAAGGTCCAGGTAGGCTGTGTGGACCACCTTCCCCTTGTCAATGGCCTTGGTGACTGTTTCAAAGAAATCAACCAGGTTTAAGAGGCAGGATCTGCCCTTAACAAAGCCGAACTGGGTAGGATCCAGTGTCTGTAGGTCCCCAATATTTTTATTTATGAGGTCCATGATGATCCTTTCCATAGCTTTGCAGACCAAGCTAGTCAGGCTTATGGGGTGATAGTTTCCAGGATCCGTTGAGGCACCACCTTTGTGGAGAGGGACCACTGTTGCTGTACGCCACTCTTTGTGTACATTTCCTGTAGTAAGGCTCAGATTGAACAGTAGTTTTATGTTTGGGTTTAGTTCTTCTTGGAGTTCATGTAGGACGCAGCCTGGGACACTGTCTGGTCCAATTGATGCTGTGTTTTTTGCTTTGGAGAGGGCGGCTCTTACCTGAGCATCTGAGATGTCAGGGGGGCAGCACTCTGCTGGGATAGATATTTGCCCTTTTGGTGGGAAAGGGGGGTAGAAGTTTGCGCTGAACCTGTCAGCTAGGATGTTGGCAATGTCTGTGGGTTCGGTGTATTTTTTGTCATTTTGGAGTAATTCTGAGCATATCTGGGAATTCTCACCCAGGTTCCTAACATAACTAAAGAAAGCCTTGTGATTATCCTTGGTGTCCTTTGCAATTTTTCTCTCGAAGCTGGCCTTAGACGATTTTATGGTGGGAAAGGGGGGTAGAAGTTTGCGCTGAACCTGTCAGCTAGGATGTTGGCAATGTCTGTGGGTTCGGTGTATTTTTTGTCATTTTGGAGTAATTCTGAGCATATCTGGGAATTCTTACCCAGGTTCCTAACATAACTAAAGAAAGCCTTGTGATTATCCTTGGTGTCCTTTGCAATTTTTCTCTCGAAGCTGGCCTTAGACGATTTTATGAGTGCCTGTAGTTTTTTGCTAATACTGATTAGAGATGCCTTCCCTTTTTGGGATTTTGCTCTATCATGTAGTAGCTTCCTCCTTCTATTCTGTAGTTTGTTTATGGCTGGGGTCCACCAGACGGGACGCCTAACTTTGGAGGATTGGGTCTTGGTTTTATTTGGGATTGCATGATCCATGCATTCCTGAAGGTGTTCATAGAATACGTTTATAAAGGATTCTGTGGTCTGGGCCGTATTTTCCACAGGCCCGGGGGCTTTGAAGGATTCCACCTCAGTTTTGAGGAGTGTGAAATTTGCTTTAGAGAAGTTTTTAACTGTGGTTTTCTGGGCAGGTGCTGGGGTCGGGATGTGAATATCTAGTGAGATTAGTTTATGGTCTGATCTTACCAGTGAGGAATACACCTCTGGTCTGGAGCATAGATTCCCCATGTTGGTGATGATCAGGTCCAGTATGTTTTCCCCTCTTGTAGGAGTGGCAACAAGTTGTTCCATAGCATTTGAGTTTATAAATTCTAGGAACCTTTGGGCTAGGGTGTTGGAGCTAGAGTAATGCTCCCAGTCTATGTTAGGGTAGTTGAAGTCGCCCAATATAATGGTATTTGGAGAGACTTTTATATTTTCCAGTGTTCTCAGGAAGGCCGAGTGGGGTTCCTGGGTTTGGGGGAGTGGTCTGGGGTGGTCTGTAGCAGGCTATAAACTAGAAGGCAGTTTTACCCACTGTTAGTTGCACATGGCTAGTCTCTGATGCTTCGTGCTGTGCCACCAACCTGGAGGTGTGGGTATCTTTGACGAATATTGATACTCCCCCTCCTTTTGTGGTTCGGTCCAAGTTTTGGGGCCGAAAAACATGGTATGAGGTATAACCTGGTAGTGCTGGGGTGCTCTCAGGAGCCTTGAACCAGGTTTCTGTTACTGCACAGATATCGATGTTCTCCATGCTAAGTAGAGTTTCGAGTGCATGCATCTTGAGGTTTAGACTTCTGGCGTTGAGTAGCATTACTCTAAGTTTCTTATCCCTTGTGATACCTATGGAGGTGGGTTTGTCTTTTGAGCCTTGCCTAAAAAAGGCACTATGGGGATGGCAAGAGCCTTTGCCAATATCCGAAAGCCCAGGGGTGACAGGTGCAAGCTATCCCTAGCGAAGCTTCGTGGCTTGTCGAGCATGTCATCCCAGGCAGACAGGCATTGGATCCCCTTTGAATGACACCAATACTTAAGCCAGTTGTTGAAATTGATCATCTTGTCTTCATACTGTGGCATCATTCTTGGTGAGGGTAAGATGCTACTCAAGGTCAGGGTCATACCGGCCTGGGCTACATGCTCAGAGAGCTCCTCTATGTCTCTTTTCATGCAGTCCAGGGAGGTACGTCTCAGGTCATTCACACCAGCATGGACAATGACTGAGTCATATTTGTACTTGCCTTGGAGTGACCTGAGTGCTTGTGTTATGTGGCGGATCCTAGCGCCCGACAGGCAGCTCACCGTGACCTTCTCCTTGTTCAACCTGGTGAGCGGGACGTCAGTGTGCCTGATGATAGAGTCACCTATTCCAAGTGTATCAGGTGTGTTGTTTAGCCTTAAGGGCTGTGACTGTTTGGCACACTAGCTTTGTGAGCTATGTGTGCGTGTGTTTTGTTTTGGGGTAGCGGTTGCTTGGGTGTCTGCTTTGGAGGTCTCTGCTGCTTAGGCAGATTTTTATTTAGAGCCTCCGAGTATGTTTTTGTGTGTTTATGTGTTTGGTTTGCTGTCGTGGTAGGTCTATGTGAGACTGGATTTGTACTGAGTGTGGTTTCCTTCTCCTCCTGACTGGTTATGCCAGTACTGAGTTGAGAGAGCTTAGCCTCCAGTTTGGCTATATGGTTGCATCTCTCACATGTCTTGGAATTTGTTGGAAGGAGGAGAGGGTTGTCTGTGTACATGAGGCAGTTGTAGCATTGCCTCAAGATTCCCAGATTCACCAGCTGGACCGGAGAGGAGATTGACAACTGACCTTTGGACATGCTAGAATAGTATTGGGAATTCCTTTATAATTGAAAAAAAGGGTCAATGGGGAACAAAGTACTCAAGGGGAGTTTGTGAGGGTGTAGTGCTTTTAATTTTTTAGTGCTGAATTATATAATTGCTTTAGTGAGCAAGTGCCAGGCTTTAGAGTGAGAATAGGGTGTTTATTATGAGAACTAGATCAGTTCTAAGGGAAAAAGTGAAGAGCAGACTTTGTTGGCAACGTAACAGGGTAGCAATGGGAACATCATGTGCCAATAGCTATGCTAATGCAGTATTATCTGAATGGGAACCGAAATTTTTAGTGCATGGTCCCTATAAATATAATATAGTATTTTTTCGCAGATTTTTGGATGACTTCTTTCTTATTTGGAGAGGGTCACTTGACTTATTAATGGAATTTCAACATTTTATCAATCATACTACATCTTATCTTAAGTTTACAATTAATTGGTCATATACAGAGGTGAATTTTCTAGATGTCTCAATTTATAGGGATAATAATTATAAGTTGAGTACAAAGCTACATAGAAAAGAATGTCATGTAAATAATTTACTTAGTCGAGAGAGCATGCATCCCAACTATATATGTAAAAATATAGTTCAAAAATCAAGCATTTAGATTATCATGTTTAAATGTACAAGATGAAGAGTTTATAAGGCAAGTAAGTGATGCTGAAAAATAATTTATCCAGAGAGGCTATGAGACACATTTTATATGGAGGAATATAAAGGACGTAGCCAAATTAAGGGAAGGTAGAGCTAAACCATATTTTTCACAACAGACAAACATTATAATGAGTCAGAAGGAGAATAAGAAATACACACCCCATAAGTTAAGGATGTGTTTTAGTTATTCCATGAACATCAGGTCATATACTGATATATTCAATAAATACTGGAACATCTTAATGATTGATGAACAAGTAAGTAGACATCTGGATATAAGACCACAGTTCACCTTTAAAAATAAGAAATCCTTAAAGAGAAGATTATGCACCACTAGAGATGATATCAGGCCACAGAGTACAGGGGGTGCAAAAGCATGTAGGAATTGCCAATACTGTAAATATATTTCAGAAGAGACAGATTTTGTGCATCTGGATATAGGCGAAAAGTTTCAATTTAGGATCCCTGCTACATGTGACACTCCCCATATAGTTTATTTAGCTATCTGTCAAATTTGTTGTAAATATTACGTGGGGGAAACAGACAGACAACTTAAACTCAGAATTAGGGAACATTTCTACCACATTAAGAAACAAAATGTGCACAATGCATTAGCGAAACATGTTAAGGATATCAATATACACTACACTTTTACGTTCATGATATTGGGTAGATGTTTTGAAAATAGAAGGAGAGGTGATGTTAGAACAAGAACTGAAACACTTGAAGCAGAATGGATCATAAGGCTTAGGGCAGATATAGGACATGGCCTAAATGATCACATTCCATTGGGACCCATCCTAAAGACTAGTCCCCTACTCAGATGAGTCTCAAAGATTTTTTATCATTTTTTCTACATATTGTTTATGTTTTGAGTACATATTTTGAGTATGACATTTTTAAGTGATATTTTTATGAATTTATGAAAGTACTTATATTTATGCTTATTGTAACACGCGGTGGTGGTGCTGCGGTAGCGTTGTCGCCTCACAGTAAGACACTGTCCGGTTCGATTCTCAGCTAGAGCGTCTTCTGTGTGGAGACATGCGTGAATGGGCATACCGTCGTTGAATGTTGTGTGTCAGGGCTGGTAACTCGGCACGTAAAACTCAACTACCAATCATTAGTGGACCGGAGTTACGCTGTGGCGACCCCTAACCGGGAAAAGCCGAAAGACACAAACAAACATAAATCTGTTTTATAAACTGCGTTTATTGATGAAATGTTTATGTTTCTTTAAATGGTATAGAACAGGTCATGTGGTATATTCAAATGGTATAAAACAGGTGCTTTATTTTATTGAAGATTATTCACCTGAGGAAGCTAAATGTGAAACCGATTGTGTTATTCTGACTACATTAAAACTTATTGCTAGAAAATGGAGCCTGGTCTCTTCAGATTCATTTGTTCTATTGGACTGTTTGGATTAATTTATTATTACTGTAGAGACGCCTGGATTTCGCTGGTTTTGGTTGTTTTTTCTCAGTTTGAGGATGGACCGGCTCCTGTACGCATTCGATTTGTTTATGTAAAGAAACAGTTAATTTATAGTGCTTCGTTTTGTGGTTTAATATGGCAATGATGTTTCCTTGTAAATGCGAATGTAAATTAAAAAATGCCTGCATTTCATTTACCCTATTAAGGTTTATTTTTGTTGCAATGTGTATCTTTTCCAGTGTTGATGAGTGTAACTCTTGCAATCACTGCTGTGTGCCGTATATGTTGTGGAAGTGGATCCTGCATATGACTTTCAATGAAAGAATTATTATGATTTGTGGCATTTGCTTTTGTAAGAATGCTTTGCTAGCATCTCTGCATTGTTAAAGCAATGTTGCATTAGATAGTGTCTATCGGGACCTGTTAAAGTAAACTTCACTTGCGGTGCTCTAATACTTTTAGCAGGTCTGGCAGAAGCATTTGGGGTTTACCTCTTAAAAAGGCATCACTTATAACAGCTTTTTCATTTACACCGCTTTTTTACATCTGATTGTGAAGCACGGTTGGCACACAGCAAGGGGGTGTGGCTTATAAGGCTGTTTATTTTGAAGGCTGAGTGATAATTGTTCCACTAGATGAAAGCAGTGGTTTTCAAGTGACAGAGACTGTTACAGGATGGTCGTAATTAAGTCATCAATACTAATAAAATCATGTGTTTGAATAAAAACCTTCCATTTTTTTGTTTTTGCAAAATGTATTGTTTTATTGTTAAACATATCTTGGCTGTCAGTAGAATTGGGGAGACCTTTGAAATGTTAGTGCTTTTAATCTAAGACTTTGTTAGAATAAGAGAATGTGAAATACATGTTCTGGGTCAATAGCCCAGTAACCTCCTATGAACCTACAAGTACTGGCCTTATTTAACAAAGATGTATCTACTAGGTCATTATTTGTATAAGCCATTATTTCTTAGTCAAGCATTAATTGTAATACATTTATGTGTATATATATATATATATATATATATATATATATATATATAAATACATATGTATATATGTATATATATATATATATATATATATATATATTTATATATATATATATATATATATATATATATATATATATATATATATACATACATACATATATGTATATATATATATATATATATATATATATATATATATATATATATATATTTATGGGTCTACTGCTGGAGATCGAAATTACACTATTTTGAAATCCAGTAGTAGATGCCCACTAGCGCGAAAGTGCACTTTCGCGAACACCACTTGAGTGAATGGATACGGACCTTAGGGTTAGGGCTTGGGTTAAGGATAGTGGATAGCTAGTAGGGCTGTCCACTATCCTTAACCCAAGCCCTAACCCTAAGGTCCGTGACTACCGCACCACAGTGGAGGACATTGACCGTTCGTTCTAGTGGTGTTTGCAAAAGTGCACTTTCGGTGAAGTGCACTTTCGCATTAGTGGGCATCGAATACTGGATTTCGAAATAGTGTAATTTCGATCTCCGGTGGTAGACCCTATACATATATATATATATATATATATATATATATATATATATATATATGAAGAAAGAATGATTTGATGTTGTTGGAAAGGGTACTAAGAAAATATACAAATTCTAGGGTGTAAAGACTTTCTTTATTTCCACTGAATATAAAAATTACACTTGTATTTCTCATATTTATAAATGCTTTAGAGGCAAGTTATTTTTAGCATATAAAGTTGCACATGATGATCTATATTACTTAACATAGAATTGTTTAGCATTGGTAAAATCTGAGAAATAATGTCATTAGTAATAAAATTAAAATTAACAGGATAGTTAAAAGATATAAATTTATTACACAACAATTGGTTATATCTTGGAATAAACTCCCCGTAAATATTATGAAAAGTTCATATTTTCATGCATTTAAAATTAGTTTGGATAAGTGGATGGATAACAGATTTTTTCTTTGAATGTGTAGTCTTTGCTTGGATAAGGTCATTTGGCCATTGCACAGTAATAGCAAAGTGTACTTGTTTTAGATAGCAGTCTTTGTTTTGATTTTTTTTCTTGTATGGCTCAATGTATTGCAAGGACTCTTCATAGGTTCATAGGTTGGTACTAGGCTATTGGCCCTAGGGCCTACACAAACCTAGCCATAACAATTCCCTAGATATTTCTTCCCGCAATATTTACTTCCCTGGACCCCTGTCTAGCAGGGACGACTGACATGATGCCTGGGGTGAATTTCCTATCTCCCATCCAATCGTCAAGGTTTCTTTTGAAGAACGCCAAGGAGGCACTCTGCTTGATATGTATGGGCAGTCTATTCCAGAGTATGGGGAGTCTCTGGGTCAGGAACTTATCCCTCCAGAATGTTTTGTTCATTGTGATGACAAGGTTTAGATCCCTGGAGTGTATGGCTCTGAGAGATTAGGATTTCTTTAAGTGGCGCATGTCCAACATCTCAGGGTTTGACATGGCCTTGTACATCAAGAAGAGATCGCCTCTGAGTAGACGATCTGCCACATAGTATAGCTGGAGTTTTTTTAGATGGTCAGCATAGGGAATCTGCTTTAGGCCCATGATTCTTTTAGTGAGGTATTTCTGTGGCATTTCCACCTGTTGCAGATGTCTTGTGAGGTACATACAAAACTGGGCATTGTACTCTATAATGGGTCTAATGAGGGATGAGTACAGTGGGACAATGACCTCCTTTTTTCTGGATGAAAAACCCTTAGTGATGAGGTGTGCTACATAGAAGAATTTCCTGACTGTTGTGGCAATGTGGTTATCGAAGATGAGACCACTGTCCACCTGTGTCCCTAAGTCTCTCATCACACTTTCAGAGTTTAGTATATTTCCACCTATGTGGTAAGTTATGGGTACATGTTTTTTCCCAAAGGGGATAACTATACTTTTCTTGGCATTAAGTTTGAGCCCATGGCTCTGGCACCAAGCATCTATTTCTGTAAGGCCCTTTTGTAGAATATCCACATAATTTGGGGATTCAATAATGGCTCCCAGTTTGAGGTCATCTGCAAACTTTGTTAGCCAGAGTCCCTTAGTGTTGGCCTGTACTTCAGAGAAGTAGATGCCAAACAAGAGCGGTCCCAGGACTGGACCCTGAGATACTCCACTTGTCACCTGTCTGGAGCTGGATTTGGAGTCGTTTACTTTTACAGTCTGGGTTCTGTCAGTAAGCCAGTAGGCAACCCATCGAGTGACGTAGGGATTTATACCCAGCTTAATAAGTTTATCTATGATTCCAGAGTGGGGGATGGTGTTGAAGGCCTTGTTGAGGTCCAGATAAGCTGTGTGGACCACCTTACCCTTGTCCACAACTCTGGAGACTGATTTAAAGAAGTCAATCAGGATCAGGAGACAAGATTGGCCTTTCACGAACCCAAACTGGGTGGGGTCCAGTGTTTGAAGGTAGCTATTGTCCTTGTTTATAGGTTCCATGATAATGCATTCCATGCCTTTGCAGATCAGGCTCATCAGACTGATGAGACGGTAGTTCCCGGGATCCAAGGTGGATCCCCCCTTGTGGAGTGGGATAACTGTAGCTGTGCGCCACTCAGTGGGCACGAAGCCTGAGGTGAGGCTATGATTAAACATGACACTTAGGTGAGATGCCAGTTCATTTTGTAGTTCATGTAGTTCACCGCCCAGGATGTCATCTGGTCCCGTGGATGCTGTATTCTTAGCTTTGGAGAGTGTGGTTTCTGCCTGTGTGGCCGTGATTGCTGGAATTTGGTAATCTTTTGGTATTGAGATGGGCCCTTTAGGGGGTGAGAGGGGGGAGTGAAGTTTGCACTAAATCGATCTGCCTGGATATTGGCAATATCCTTGGGATCAGTATATTTAATGCCATTCTGTTGTAGCTCAGAGCATATCTGAGCATTGCCATTTAGATTCTTGACATAACTATAGAATGCCTTGTGGTTGTCTTTGGAATTTTTGGCAATTTTATTTTCGTAATTAGCTTTGGAGGATTTTATGAGGGATCTCAGCTTCTTACTAAGGCTGGTAAGGGTGTTTTTTGCATCCTGGGATTTTCCTCTTTTCTGCAACAGTTTCTTTCTTCTGTTGTATAGTCTGTTTATGACAGGGGACCACCAGATTGGCTTCCTTTTTTTGGAGGAGAGCATCTTAGTTCTATTTGGGATAGCACGATTCATGCACGAGTGGATGTGCTCGTACAGTGCCTTAGGTTAGGATTTAGCAGTCGAACTTTAAGCTCTCATCTGCATGGGTGTCATGAAGTTTGTCACTTCTGACTTGAGTAGCATGAAATTGGCTTTGGAGAAGTTTTTTACGGAGTTTTCCTTACTGGGGGGTGAGGTTGGAATGTGGATGTCAAGGGTGATTTGCTTATGGTCAGACCTAACCAATGAGAGGGTGACCACTGGTGTGGAGCATCTATCTCCCATGTTGGTAATGACCAGGTCTAGGATATTGGCGCCCCTGGTGGGACAATGGATTAGTTGATCCAGGGCATTGGAATTTATGAATTCCAAGAACCATTGGGAAAAGATGTTGGTACCTGAGTAGTTTTCCCATTAATGGCATGGTAGTTGAAATCACCCAGTATTAGGGTGTTTGGTTGTATCTTAATATTGTCCAGTATGTTTAGAAAGGTGTGGTGAGAATCTTGGGGCATGGTGGGGGATCTGTAGCAAGCTACAATTTGGATTGCAGTCTTACCTAGTGTTAGTTTTACCTGGAGAATTTCAGATGCATTGTGTTGGGCAACTAGCCGGGAGGTGTGAATATCCTTGTTGAATATGGACACTCCTCCACCTTTAGTGTTTCGGTCTTGGTTTGGTGGCCGAAAAGTGTGGTAAGAGTTGTAGCCTGGTATTACAGGAGTGCTCTCTGCAGCCTTCAACCAAGTCTCAGTTACTGCATAGATATCGATGTTCTCCATTTTTAGGAGTGCCTCGAGAGAGTGCATTTTGATGTTTAGACTTCTAGCATTGAGTAGCATTACCTTCAGATTTTGCATGCTTGTATCTGTTACAGTGGTGGTTTTGTCCTTTGAATCTTGCCTAAAAAAGGCACTAAAGGGGTGGTGAGAGCTTTAGCCAGTAACCTGAATCCCAGGGGTGACAGGTTCAGGCCATCTCTAGCAAAGCATCGTGGTTTGTCGATCATGTCGTCCCAGGCAGACAGATACTAGATCCCCTTTGAATGACGCCAGAAGCTTAGCCAATTGTTGAAGTCAATCATTTTGTCCGTGTACTGTGGTGTCATTCTGGGAGAAGGCAGGATGCTACTCAGGGCTAGGGTCATACCTGCCTGGACCACATGATCTGAGAGCTCTTCCGTGTTTCTTTTCATGTAGTCCAGGGAGGTACGCCTCAAGTCATTCACTCCAAATAGACAATGACAGAGTTGTATTTGTACTTGTTGTGGAGTGACTTGAGTGCGTGCATTATGTGGCAGATCCTGGCACCCGACAGGCAGCTGATTGTAATTTTCTCCTTGTTCAGCCTGGTGAGTGGGACATCAGTGTGCCTGACTATAGAGTCACCTATGACTAAAGTGTTGGGTACATTGTCTTGCCTTAGGGGCTGTTGTTGGGTGGCACACTGGCGTTATGAGCTATGTGTCACTTTGGTTGTCACTGGTGTTTGTTTGCGTTTCAGCTTCGGAGGTCCTTTTTGCTTGGGCAGGTTAATGTTAAGGGCCTCCGCATATGTGGGTTTAGTGTTGCTATGTGTGGGTGTTGATGGTGTGGGTTTTGAAGAGCTATGTGTTGCTTGAGGAGTAGTGCAGGTGTTAACCTTCTCCTCTTGACTGCCTAGCGCAATCTTAGCTGGAGAGAGCTTTGCTTCCAGTTTGGCTATGTAAGTGCATCTCTCGCAGGTTGTAGTGTTGGGTAGTAGGAGGAGAGGGCTGTCTGTGTTCATGAGGCAGTTGCTGCATTGCCCCAGTATGCCCAGATTCACCAGGTGGACAGGAGAAATCACTGGAAGCTGACCCTTGGACATGCCTGTTTAGGTGCTTTTTTGTAAAGTACAAGAGCTGTTTTCCTTTACCTTACCTGGACTTTTGCCAGTGCCCTCCTCATCTAGGGTACACTGCATGCCTTTTGTTGATGCTTCTGTTCATGGTGTTCACCTTATGATGCAGGCAGGATGAAAGGCCCTGACCTTCTCTGCTCCAGGTAAGTATTATTTTATTGTTTGGCTATGTACCATTTTCATAGTTCTTCACCTGTCATGTAGCAACTGTTTGTATAGCTAGGGACTAGCCAGATGTACAGCTTTCAGTGGTAAACTGTATCTAAAGGGATGTGATTCCATACAGATTTACTTACAGGAGTGCTATTATTTGATGTTTCTCAGAAATTAGCATAAAACTGAAATAGCTTGTTCTCTGATGAAAATATATCTGCTTTAAATGGACAAGGATTTTATTCCATTTTATTGTAGCTGGTGGTCTCTATCCCTGTCATTACAGCAGGCCTGGACATGGCTGTGGAACATTAAACAAAAGGTTTATTTAACTTGCAGCACATTACGGAATGTAAACCAGCTTCTTGTGTTACACTGATCTCATGGTCTGACTGAGATCATTTTCTAATGTATGTTAACATTTCATGTATTCATATCCATAATTTTGGCAGTGAAAACTTTCTAAGTTTCAAGTAATATTTTTAACTATATGATGAATGAGTAGTATGGAAGTGGATGTTGTTATTCTGATGGAAGTGAAGCCCTGGTTTTATTTGGCATAAATTCAAACACTTAATTATTCTGAGTTGACAAATGTTCATCAGCAGAAGGCTGTCTTCCTTAAAAGTCTTATGTTCAAAGATGCTTTGTTTTGTTTTAATTAATGCAAGCATCATTAGGTCTGAAAAGATTGGTCTTGCTTTACTGGTCTACATTTTATAATGAAATACAACACATGCACCACAAAAAATGCTTGCTTGGAGTCCTTGTACACTTTTCCTCAGTTTGAAGTTATTATGAGTTTAGTTGTTTGCCACCTTAGTTAGAGCTTTAGTGGAGTAGTTGGCACTATGGATCTTCTCCCACTTGGTGCCTCCCTCAACCAAAGCTGGAGAGGAAAAAAAGTTTTCAGTTCTAGAAAAAGAGTTATTGTGTTGCAGTTTTTTGTTTTTCTTCCATACTCCAGTGTGTTCACCAAATGTATGGCAGTAGTGGTGGCTCACTTGAAACAGCAAGGATTCCAGGTGTTTCTATATTTATATCACTGGCTCATTACCACCCAGACCAGGCATCTACTCCTAGAAGCAAAAGACATAGTTCTTCGAGCATGTTCTTTGCTAGGGATTACAGTTAATTATGAAAAGTCACTTCTAGAATTAGATTCTAGAATTGGATTTTATAGGAGCAAACATGAACACTATCAAGTTGGTAGCACGTCTCCCATCCTCGAGAGTGATAACAGTAAGAGATCAGGTCAGAAAGTTACTACACAATCCCAAGCGTTTCTGCTTGAACATTACTTCAATCCTTACAACAGCAGCAGCAATAATTCTAGTTCCACTAGCAGGGTTTCACAGGAGAGTCTTACAGTGGCTACTCTACGTACAGTGGTCAATCCTTGCTCTTCCTCCGGGGACAATTGAGATTCAGTCGGGAAACATGTCAGTAGTCTGGATACATCAGCAAACAAGGGGGGACCAGAAAGTGTGGGGGGGGGGACATTTATTTATTTATTTACCATTTGTTTACCGAGAAAGTTTAACTTGGAACGAGCCAGTTTTCAGTGAAGTTCCGGGGAGAAATGTAATGTGGGAGGAAACCAGTTGCTGTAGGTCTCTTGGCAGCCTCCCTGACCAGTTTTCCTCTTGTCTTTTCATCAATTTTAGAGGGATGTCCATCTCTTTGCAACATCAATCTTGTCCCATATTTTCTCCACTTTTTTGATGACTGTCAAGGCCAGGAAGGTTTCTTTTCAGCGATTTGTGCCAACTGCCCTTGTGCTGCTGGGTGCATCAGTGGGTGTCATACCCAACCACCATGGATATTATGATCGACCTGGATGGCAGTTGGGAACTTGGAAATTCTTCAGCTCAGTCCCATAGTGCTGCTTTCCTAGGTAAGCATGGCCTCAGGGGTGCCACTGTGATTACAGAAAGGACACATGCAGAATGACAAAGCCTGGGTCAGTCTTAGTCTTTTCACATGTCTTACTTTAGCTTTCCATGCTGTCTTCCTCCCTTCTGGTGTAGTAAATGTATACAGGTCAGGTTGTAAAAGAGCTATCTGTATGCTGTGCGTAGGTACAGACAGCCATTTGATTATGAATTGTGCTCTAGAAATTATGATGTTTTTCTTAGTTTGGTAAATAACCATGGTAGGGAGTTGGTGAACATGCTGAGTGAGAACAACTGTTTGAGGAGACTGCTACCACGTACGAGAGAATATGTCAATAAGCATCCTGCAATACTTTTTATTTCTGCATTTAATAGTCATGTATGTCAATAAGCATCCTGCAATACTTTTTTATTTCTGCTTTTATTAGTCATGTATAGAAGGGCGGCCATGGTGGTGCAGCGGTTAGCATTGCCGCCTCACAGCAAGAGGTTCTCCGGTTCGATTTTTGGCTGGGGTGCCTTCTGTGCGGAGTCTGCATGTCCTCCCTGTGGTCGCATGGGTTTCCTCCGGGTGCTCCAGTTTCCTCCCACATCCCAAAAGTAGGTGGATTGGACACTCTAAATTGGCCCTAGGTGTGCGTGTGTGCCTTCTGTGGAAGGTTGGGTGCCAGGCTGGCAACTCGACACTGTAAAACTCCACTGCCAATCATGATCGGACAGGTGATCCGCTGTGGTAACCCCTAACTGGGAAAAGAAGAAGATTAGTCATGTATAGAATTTAGATTACAGGAAGGTCTAAGTAATACAGAAGTGTTATAAAACTTTTACAGCAATACTCCTGGCTTTTCCTGACAGATGGTAATGATTCTTTGATCAAAATGTTATTTAGGGCAATTATTACATTTGTAAGAGACTGCAGAATCTTGCAGTCAAGACATGCAGGTGATTATCACATTATTTGTGTAGTTACAGTATAACACTGAGTCATTAGCACTTGTCAGGTAAAATCATTGACACCTGTCACTGTTATTCACATTACTAAAAGTCATTATCACATTGCAAGCACAGGTGTGGGACACTCCATATGTTTGAGTGCAACATATATTTTTCATATTTAGTTGTAAAGTCTGGAACTTGTCATCTTGAAGCCAGTTTTAGTACTTACAAGATGAAAAAATAACTTTGTATGGTGTACACATATCAGAGTTTGGTTACAATTATGGATGTTCTTCGTGTTTCACTGTTGCAGACATCACATTTGGGTTATCTGCCTGCAGGTAGCTCTCAGCCGACCTGAATACCAGAGTCTTTGGATTTCTGCATCGGATGCTGCCGCCTCTTCCATGACGTTAGGTCGTCTGGTGTATAAAACATGCAGCTGATGCCATTACATTAGTCTTTCTTGCCATGCAGTACCCAAAGCAGAAGCAGTTCGCAAGTGCCGGTTGGCTGACTCCTCAAATTTTCATTTTCGAGTTTCAGACCCGAAGTCTTCAAAAAGATAAGTACCCCATTAGGGATCCCTTTTTCTTGCTCTAATCAATGTCAAAAAAAATTAGCAATTGTCTTGCCTTTGGAAAACAAATGTCTCATAGAGATTTTCATTCTTACTGTGTCACCTGTTTAGGCCCAGACCACGACGTCCCTCACTGTCAGTTTTGTGCCTTGTTCAATGCCAGAAGTATTCATTATCGGGCTATTTTTGTAGCTAAATACTTTCATTCTTGATCTCCATACTCCGAAATGGCTTTGTTAAGCCATCTGACTACTGATCTTCCGAAAAAATGTAAGGATAAAGACAGAGACAGACAGCATAGGTCCAAAACTGCTGATGACGCTTCCGTTAAGCTAGTCACCAGTCCACCAGTACTCAGTGAGGTGCTTTCGCAGCCCCTGATACCCGCTACTACAGATTTGCAGGTCTCTACTGAGACCCATTCGGAGTAAGGTATGCCACGAGATGCTTCTTCGACTATGGAACCTGCGGATGTCTCTACCTTGGATGAGTCCAGAGCCGCTGTGCAGGCACCAGCTTCTGAGGGTGTATTCAGGCCTACAGACATTCATATTTAACCGACGACTTTGTTTCAAGCTAGAAATACTGAATTCTTCAGGCCTAAAGCTTGCACTTTGCCTCAAAAACCGATGACCAAACCGCACACTCAGGCCCATATGCCTCAAAAACAAATGCTTAGAATGGCTGAAGATCTTATTACCTTAATTAGGGGAAGCCAGCCTTCCCCCTCTAAGAGACCTAGAACTGATTTTCTTTCTGATTGTTCTGATCAGGAATCTGATATCTCCGTTCTTTCTGATTACCAGGATTTGCCCTTATCTACTTATGAGGATTCTGATGCAGAGGATTCCAGTCCCTCTGCTTCCCCTCCAAAAGATTTTTCCTTTGGTGAAACCTTACATACCCTTAAGGAGCATTTCAGCTGGGAAAGCCAGGACTATTCTGAGTCCAAAAAGAGACTAAGGGAATTTTTACTCCTGCCTCAACACAGGCCTCTAGCTATCCCTCCTGTTCTGGCTATTGTAGATGATGGAATCTAGCCTTACCCCAGACACTTTGCCTCCAGCTCCCAGGAAACCTGACAGGTACTACAGAGTACCTGACTCTCACAAGTTCCTCTTCAAGAATCCTACTGCGGATCCAGAGACCATTTCCCAAGGACCAAAAGGCATTAAGGCTACTACTGCCAAAAACCCTACCCCTTTTGATAGGGACTCTAGAGCCTTAGACAGATGGGGTAAGAAGGTATACACTTCTGCTACTTTGACCATTAGGGCTTTAAATTGCCAGTTTCATATGTTAAAGTATCAGCAGCATATTATGGGACTACTTAAGCGGAAAATGATGTTGATTCCTGACTGTGCTGAACACAAAGAGTTACAAGATTTAATGCATTCTGCTGAACAAGTTGGTAAACATACTTTGCAATGTGGTTTTGATGCTTTAGAAGCATCTTGCAGGGCTGCTGTCACTGGGTCTGTATTTTGAAGGCATGCTTGGCTTAAGGAAAAAAACATGCCAGATCATGTTAAAGCTAAATTATTGGATGCACCCTTAAACCAAGGCCGCCTTTCTGGCAAGAAAGCAGAAGTTCTCAAAAGGATGGAGGAAAAAGGTAAATCTTGCAAACTGTTAAAGATTTCTACAAGTACAGCCTCCCAGATTCAGTAGGCATTGGCCTTCAAAGAACTGGTCTTTTCCAGTCCCTTCCAGGCCTTCTCAGTCTAAACCCAGGAACAACAGACTACCAAAACTTCAGTCTCATTCTACGCACAGATCTAAGCAGTGGGTGGCTCCCACTTCCAAAGCAGAGAGTAGTAAGCCACCCCCCTACGGAAAAATGGCACAATGGCTTAACCTTAACCCTTTCAAACCATGCTCAACTACTTGCTCCCTTAGGAGGAAAGCTCACCCTGCATGCAAAAATCTGGGAACTCATTACCCAGGACAAATGGGTTTTAAACATAGATTCCCTAGGATACAGACTCCACTTACACACTCTACCAACCCTTAGTGGTTGGCCAGACCTCCCCCCAAATCACTGGGCAGAGGCCCAAAAACAAGTACTCTCTCTCCCCTCAGTATCATGGCTATTCAACCTGTTCCAGCAGAACAAAGGGGGCAAGGTTTTTATTCAAGACTGTTCCTAGTACCCAGAAAAGAAAACTCCTGGCGTCCTATCCTGGACCTGTCTATTCTCAACACCTTTCCGGTGATTCCAAAATTCAAAGTGCTAACTCTTCAACAGCTTCTTCCTATGCTAGCTAAGGATGCCTGGCTGGCAATCCTAGACTTAAAGGAAGCTTACCTGCACATCCCAATAAGGGAATCCTGCAGACAATACCTACATTTCAGGGTGGGCTCCATGCACTATCAGTTCTCTGCACTTCCCTTTGGCTTATCTACTGTATCCAGGGTGTTCACAAAGTGTCTAGCTCCAGCCATTGCATTTTGCAGGCAGAGAGATATTCAGATTTACCCATACTTGGACGATTGCCTGATTCAGGCAGAAAGCCAGGACTTCCTATTACAACACCTGGCATTTGTAAAGAAACTTCTAACCTCACTGGGGTACACCAACAACGAGAAGAAATCACACCTAGTACCCTGACAACAGATTATATTTCTGGGAGCAAGCTTGAACACAACTTCCCAGATGGCATCCCTCACTCCAGAGAAACAAGTTTATTTGACAACCTACTTCAAACTATTGGCCACAAAAACCCAGCTCTCTGCAAGAAAAATACTGCAAGCTCTGGGGTTCATGGCCCCTTGCATTCTGTTAATTTCATATGCAAGACTGCATATGAGGAAACTTTAATGGTATCTAAAAAGTCTATGTTGTCAACATTCTCAGGACCTGGAAACAATGATTCCTATCATTCCTTGTTTAAGGGCAGAGTTCCTTTGGTGGGCAGAGGTCTTCTACCACAACAAGGGACTCCCTATCACTCTACCCCCTGCCGCCCAAACCCTAACAACAGATACATCAGACTATGCATGGGGGGGCTCACATGGCAGGGCAGTGCATTCAGGGCAAATGGAACCCAAACCAGATGCACCTGCATATCAATCAAAAAGAAATGTTAACTGTACAGAATGCTGTGACAGCCTTCAAAGACCTTATTCTTCCAGGACAACTATTGGTAAAGACAGACAACACCAGTTATGTGGTACATTAATAATCGGGGGGAACCCACTCCTACCCTCTCTACAGACTAGCCATGGCTCTGTGGAACACAGCCTTGAGCTACCAAGTGCACCTACAAGCTCAATTCCTGCCAGGCAAACTAAATTCACTGGCAGACGACTTAAGCAGAAATCTCATGGACCCATACAAATGGAAACTGGTACCCAAAATATTCAAGCTCTTGAGGAACAAATGGAGAATTCCAGAGGTAGACCTGTTTGCCTCCCCTCAGAACTCCCAACTGAACAGATTCTGCACCAGAACTCCCCACAGTCAAGCTTGGAAAGTGGATGCTCTGTCCATCACCTGGGAAAGCCTCTCGGTTTATGCCTTTCCCCCTCTGCCTCTCCTCTCGAAGGTTCTACTAAAGATCAAACAGGACAAGCCAAGGGCAATACTGATTGCACCAGACTGGTTATTCCAGCACTGGTGCCCCCTTTTGCACAGTCTGACTGTGCTACAACCATGGCACCTGCCTCAGACCCCCTTCCCTGCTGCCTCAGCAGATGGGCCATATTCTGCACCCTCAGCTTCAAACCCTGAACCTTGCAGCCTGGCTAATACCCTGAGCTCACCTCTAGCATTGCTCAGTAAACAGGTGCTGGATGTCATTCTTGAGGCAAGGAGGCCTAGTACTAGAAAATCCTATTCAGAAAAGTGGAAACGATACTGTTCCTGGAGCCAGGCTCAGGGGATAGACACAACAGTGCCCTGCTTACCTCATATTCTAGATTATTTAACAGAAATGCTCCACAAGGGCCTATCTGTCTTGTCTGTTAAGATTCCTGCCACTGCCATTTCAGCACATTATAACATTGAACCACCTTTCTTCTCTCATCCCCTGTTAAAACAATTCCTTAGAAAGGCCAAAAATGTAAGACCTCCCCCCAGGAGAGCTCCCACTCCAGCCTGGGAAATTAACTTTGTATAGGAAAAACTCACTCTTCCCCCCTTTGAACCAGCTGCTACAGCAGAGTTGAAATTCCTTTCTTGGGAAACAGCCTTACTTCTAGCCGTCACTTCAGCAAGAAGAGTGTCTGAACTGCAGGCCCTCATGGCAGTGGAACCCTTCATTATCTTCCATGTGGACAGGGTTTCCCTCAGGACTAATGCATCCTTTATGCCCAAGGTCTTGTTTAGTGTGGCCCTAAACCAGTCCATTCATTTGCTTACTTTTTTCCCTAATCCTCAAAATAACGGGGAAGGGATACTGCATTCTCTGGATGTGCACAGACAGCTTAGATTCTATTTGGACAGGACTAAGCTTCTCAGAAAATCTGACCAGCTGCTAGTTAGATTTGCTGCAGGGGCAGAGGGGATGGCCATTTCAAAGCAAACCATTTCCAAATGGATAGCCCCATTGCATTACTTTCTGCTACAAGCACCATGGAAAACCTACCCCACAAGGGATAAGATCTCATTCCACCAGGGCTGCATCTACCTCTATGGCATTTCTCAGAGGAGTCCCTACCAGGGACATCCTGGAAGCTGCTACCTGGAGCTCTGTACATACTTTCACCAAGCATTACCACCTGCCTATCTTTTCTAAATCCAGAGCTGGATTTGTGACAGCAGTCTTACAGGCCTTGATTGCTGGCCCTAATGCTATTTAACTACCTCCACCCTTCCTTAGCTTTGGGAATCAACCCAAATGTGATAACTGCAACTGTGAAACATGAAGAACATAGTACAGTTGTGTACACTTATCATAAATGTAGATGTTCGAGTGTATTCACTGTTGCAGTCCTGGTTACCCTCCCTCTAGCCCTCCTGACTTCTCTTAGCTCTATCTTTCCTTCTTGTTTGGTATATATTATTTCATGTGTATTTGCTTTTTGATGGGGGTGTACCGTACCATAAAATTGCTTCCTACTGTGGGGGCACCTGACATCTTGGGCAAGAAAAACTGATGTAATGGTGTTGGCTGGATGTTTTATACCCCTGATGACCTGACATCATGGAAGAAGAGACAGCATCCGACGCAGAAATCTGAAGACTCTGGTATTCAGGCCAGCTGAGGGCTACCTGCAGGCAGATAACCCAAATGTGATGACTGCAACAGTGAATACACTTGAACATCTACATTTATGTTAAGTGTACACAACTATACTTTATTAGACTTATGATTTATTTTCCTATTGTGCTAAATAAGTTTGTCAAGGAACATGTCATCAGGGTAAGTAATACCTCAGTTTAAAGGCAGTATTATTAGTTACAGGATGGAAAAAGAACAGTGTCTGTATGTTGGACAAATGTACAGATATCACATTATGTTTAGGACTTTGGTTATGAGAATTATTATATTGTTTCATATTTGGTGAATAACTTTATCAGGGAACATGTCAGCATGCTAAGTAGTACCTCCTTTTGAAGACAGTATTAGTACTTGAAAGATATAAAAAGAACTGTATCTGTATGCCATACACATGTCCAGATATCACAGTTTGGAACCATGGTTATGAGAATTATGATATTTTTTTCATATTTTGCTAAATACCTTTATCAGGGAACATGTCATCAGGATAAGTAATACCTCATTTTGAAGGCAGTATTAGTAGTTACAGGATGGAAAAAGAAGTGTACCTGTATGCAGGACAACTGTATAGGTATCATATTTTGTTTATGACTTCAGTTATGGAAGTTATGATTTTTTCATATTTTGGTAAATAAGTTTGCTAGGGAGCATGTCATTGTGCCAAGTTATACCTCATTTTGAAAACAGTGTTAGTCCTTACAACATGATAAAAGGACTGTGTCTGTATGCTGTACACATGTACAGATATTACACTTTATTTAGGAGTTAGGTTATGGAAATTATGATTTTTTTCATATTTTGGTAAATAATTTTGCCAAGGAGCATGTAACTTTGCCATGTGATACCTCTATTATGAAAGTGTTACTCCTTATAACATGATAAAATAACTGTGTCTGTATACTGTACACATATACATATATCAAAGTTTGCTTAGGACTAAGGTTATGAAAAAATATGATTGTTTTCATATTTTGGTAAATAACTTTGCAAGGGAGCATGCCAATGTGCTAAGTAATACCTCATTTTGAAGATAGTAGTGATAGATACAACATGGTAAAAGAATTGTATCTGTATGGTGTACACATGTACAGATATCAACATTTATTTATTATGATTTTATACATATTTTGGTAAATAACTTTGCAAGGGAGCATGTCAATGTCCCAAGTAATACCTCATTTTGAAGACAGTACTACTCCTTACAACATGGTAAAAGAATTGTGTCTGTATGCTGTACACATGCATAGATATCAGTTTGTTTAGACTTGTAGGATTATGAAAATTATATATTTGTAATATTTCTCATTATTACGCCCATATCTTTGCAAGGGAGCTTGGTAATGACATAAATGAAGCATCGTTTTGAAGCTGACATTGAGCCACACAACTTGTATACTGAAATGTCATCTCTGTCTATTACAGGTGATGAGATATTATGCTTTGTTTATCAGTTATGAGAAATATAATATTAATCATATTTCTGTGGATATCTCCATAATGGAGCATCACACAGTAATAGTTAAGGTATCATTTTAAAGTTAACATTCATATAAACAAATTAGTTACAAATTATATGGGTCTCTAGGGTAGATTCACCAAGATATTGTGATTTGTTTTACCAAAAAGGTAAAAAATATTCACAATATCAGCATTCCTTTGCAACTATTTAATAATAAGTTAGATACACACTTTTAACAGTTACACTGTAGTAAAGGTCAGTGTCTGCTGAACAACTTTCACCTTTACATTTGTAGTCTAGCTCTTATGGTTAAAGAGTTATGAACTTTTGTTTTCTGTATGGTATTACAAATGGATTATCTGAAAATGAGCTCAGGCTGCACTGTTGTTCCTACGGTGGAAGTAAGCAGGCAGCCTTTTCTGAGCTGCTCTGGAGTGAATGATTTAACACCCACTTTGTAAATTCTGTCTTATCACTAACAAACAAAACTCTACCTCACCCGTCACTATTCCACATCCCACTACCAACAACAAAATACTGTTTGAAAATTTGATAGTGTACCCACCTCAGCAATAAAAAATACCTACAAAGTCTGCTCTTCACGTTTTCCCTTAGAACTGTTCTAAATCTCAAAGTAAGCACTCTATTTTCATTCTAAAGCCCTGCAGTTGCTCATATAAGTAATCTTATAAGTAAGCACTAATAAACTAAATCACTACACCCTCTTATACTCCCTTTAAGTACTTGGCTCCCTATTGGTCCTTTTTGATCAGTCAAAAAGTAGTTCTTTCTACTATTCTGGCATGTCCAAAAGTCAGTTTTGGGTTTACTCTCCACTCCAGCTGGTGAATCTGGGAATCTTGAGGCAATGTTACAACTGCCTTATGTACACAGACCATCCTCTCCTCCTCCCAACAAGCTCAAATATATGTGAGAGATGCAACTATATAGCCAAACTGGAGGCTGAGCTCTCTCAACCCAATAGTGGCGCAGTCAGTCAGGAGGAGAAGGTAACCACACACACCACAAATCCAGTCTCACATAGACCTATCGTAACAGAAAACCAAACATATAAACACACAAAAACGCACTCAGAGGCTCTAAATAAAAATCTGCCCAAGCAGCAGAGACCTCCAAAGCAGACATCCAAGCAACCGCTACCCCACAACAATACCCATGTATCACATAGTTCACAAAGTCAGTGTGCCACACAGTCACAGCCCTTAAGGCTAAACAACACACCTAATGCACTTGTAATAGGTGACTCTCTTGTCAGACACACTGACGTCCCACTCACCAGGTTGATAAAGGAGAAGGTCACTGTAAGCTGCCTGTCGGGTGCCAGGATCTGCCACATAACACAGGCACTCAGGTCACTCCAAAGCAAGTACAAATATGACTCCGTCATTGTCCATGCTGGTGTGAATGACCTGAGACGTACCTCCCTGGACTACATGAAAAGAGACATAGAGGAGCTCTCTGATCATGTATCCCAGGTCGGTATGACTCTGACCTTGAGTAGCATCTTACCTTCACCAAGAATGATGACACAGTATAAAGACAAAATGATCAATTTTAACAATTGTCTAAAGTATTGGTGTCATTCAAAGGGGATCCAGCGTCTGTCAGCCTGGGATGACATGCTCGGCAAGCCACATTGCTTTGCTAGGGATGGCTTGCACCTGTCACCCCTGGGCTTTCGAATATTGGCTAAGGCTCTTGCCACCCCCATAGTGCCTTTTTTAGGCAAGGCTCAAAAGACAAACCCACCTCCATAGACAACACAAGGAAAAAGAAACTAAAGGTAATGATGCTCAATGCCAGAAGTCTAAACCTCAAGATGTATGCACTCAAGGCTCTCCTCAGTTATGGAGAATATCGATATCTGTGCAGTAACAGAAACCTGGTTCAAGGCTCCCGAGAGCACCCCAGCACTACCAGGTTATACCTCATACCATGCTTTTTGGCCCCAAAACTCAGACCAAACCACAAAAGGAGGGGGAGTACCCATATTCATCAAAGATACCCACACCTCCAGGTTAGTGGCACTGCACGAAGCTTCCGAGACCATCCATGTGCAACTAACAGTGGGCAAAACTGCCTTTCAGTTTGTAGCCTGCTACAGACCACCCTCCCAAACTCAGGAACCCCACTCAGCTTTCCTGAGAACACTGGAGAATATGAAGGTCTCTCCAAACACCATCATATTGGGTGACTTCAACTACCCAAACATAGACTGGGAGCACTACTCAAGCCCCAACACCCACGCCCAATGGTTCCTAGAATTTATAAACTCAAATGCTATGGAACAACTGGTCACCACTCCCACAAGAGGGGAAAACATATTGGACCTGACCATCACCAACATGGGGACTCTATGTTCCATACTAGAGATATACCCCTCATTGGTAAGATCTTACTATAAATGAATCTCACTGGACATCCATATCCTGTCCCCACCCCCAGCCAAGGAAACCACGGTGAAGAACTTTTCAAAAGCAAACTTCACACTTCTCAAAACTGAGGTGGAATCCTTCAAGGCCCCCGGGCCAGTGGAAAATACGGCCCAAACCACAGAATCCTTTACAAACGGATTCTATGGACACCTACAGGAATGCATGGATCGTGCTATCCCAAATAAAATGAAGACTCACTCCTCCAAAGGTAGGAGACCTGTCTGGTGGAACCCAGCCATAAAGAAGCTATACAACAGAAGGAAAAAACTACTACATGATAGAGCAAAATCCCAAAAAGGGAAGGCATCTCTGATCAGTACTAGCAAGAAATTACGATCCCTCATAAAATTATCTAAGGCCAGCTTCGAAAGAAAAATTGCACAAGACGCTAAAGATAATTACAAGGCCTTCTTTAGTAATGTCAGGAACCTGGGTGGCAACTCCCAGATATGCTCTGAGTTAGTGCAAAATGACAAAAAATACATTGAACCCACAGGCACTGCCAACATCCTGGCAGACAGGTTCAGTGCAAACCCCCCCCCCCAAAAGAGCAAATGTCTATCCCAACAGAGTGTAGCCTCCCTGACATCACAGATACACAGGTGAGAGCTGCCCTCTCCAAAGCAAAAAACACAGCATCAATGGGACCAGACGGTGTCCCAGGCTGCGTCTTACATGAGCTCCAAGAAGAACTGAACCCTCACATAAAGTCACTGTTCAATCTCAGCCTTACTACAGGATATGCACCCAAGGAATGGCATACAGCAACAGTGGTCCCACTCCACAAAGGTGGTGCCACAACAGACCCCGGAAACCATCGCCCTATAAGCCTGACTAGCCTGGTCTGCAAAGCTATGGAGTGTATCACCATGGAACTCATAAACAAAGACATTGGGAACCTCCAAACACTGGACCCTACCCAATTCGGCTTTGTTAAGGGCAGATCTTGCCTTTTGAACCTGGTCAAATTCTTTGAAACAGTCATTAAGGCCATAGATGAAGGGAAGGTAGTCCACACAGCCTACCTGGACCTCCCAAAAGCCTTCGACACAATACCCCACTCGGGCATCACAAATAAGCTCACCAGCTTAAATATCAACCCCTATGTCACAAGATGGGTTGCAAACTGGCTCAGGGATAGAACCCACATGGTCAGAATTGCAGATGCCATGTCAGACTCTAAATCAGTTACAAGTGGCCTTCCACAAGGCTCAGTCCTGGGGCCTCTCTTGTTCTGTATATATTTCTCTGAGGTACAGGCTAACATGGGAGGACTATGGCTGACCAAGTTCGCAGATGACTGCAAACTGGGTGCCATAATCAACTTGCCGACTGACACAAGCATCCTCCAAAAGGGTCTCACAGAGCGGGTAACTAGTGCCAGAGCCATGGCCTAAAGCTAAATGCCAAAAAGTGCATAGTCATTCCCTTTGGGAAAAACAAAGGGCCCACAAATTACCACATAGGTGGTAATCCATTAAGTACGGAAGAAGTAATTAGGGATTTGGGGACCCAAGTAGATAGCAATCTCTCCTTTGACAATCACATTGCCAAAGTGGTTAGAAAGACCTTCTATATAGCCCACCTTATCACGAAAGGGTTCACATCTAGATCAAGAGAGGTCATTGTGCCCCTCTACTCATCACTCATCAGGCCCATAATTGAATACAATGCCTCATTTGGGATGTACCTTACCTGACACCTGCAGCAACTGGAAAGACCCCAAAAGTACCTCACCAAGAGGATCAAGGGACTCAAACATATGCCCTACGCAGTTAGGCTAAAGAAATTCCAGCTCTACTCAGTTGTTTACCACCTACTCAGAGGCGATCTGTGTCTGACGTATAAAGCCATGTCCAAACCAGAATTAATGGACATGCTCCACCTCAGGAAATCCAAATCCCTTAGAGCTACATGCTCCAGGGACTTAAACCTCAGCACAGAAATAAATAGGACATGCTGGAGGGACATATTCATATGCCAGAGGCTCCCCCTCACTCTGGAACAAAATCCCAATCCATGTTAGGCAGAGCCCCTCAATGACCCTCTTCAAGAGAAATTTTGACGAGTGGTTGGGAGATCATAGGTTTACCCCTGGGATCTCTTCTGTGTCCCTACTAGACATAGGCACAGTAAACTAACCTTAAAAGGGCTATCTTCTGTGACCTACTATACAGAGGCACAGTCAACTAATGTAAAAGGGTGGCGAAAGCCAAACACACTCTGGCTAGGCTTATAAATGCCCTAGGGAAGATAGCCTAGCATCAACTTATGAACCTATGAACCTATTAAAATCAAACCAACCATCTTGGCAGCCAATAAATTACCAGCAGAATACCTCAAAATAGCAGTAAATGCTATAGCATTCCCAATCTCCATACTTATCAATAGATTCATGAAAGAAAACTGCATCCCTAATATCTGGAAAATATCATACATCATTCCTCTCCATGAATGTGAAAAGTCTTACCAACATCAACAGCTATCATCCAATAACCATCCTTCCACCCCTATCGAGATGTTAGAAAATGAATCCATACTCGGTTGCTGAAATACCTCACCAACCATAATCTGCTCTCCTTGACTCAACATTGCTGTTGGCCTAATCATAGCACCACCACTGCCTTTTTAAACTTTACAAATACAGTTAATTAACTTTGAAACAAAATTAACTAAGTCTCAACCTCAGCCTCTCCACAGGTTATGCTCCCATAGAATGGCACACAGCAACGGTTATTCCTCTCTACAAAGGAGGGGTCACAACTGACCATGGTAACTATCACCCCATAAGCCTGACTAGCCTGGTCTGCAAGGCTGTGGAGCACATCATCATGGCACTCATTAACAAAGACATTGGGAGCCTCCAAACACTTGACCCGACCCAGTTTGGCTCTCTTAAGGGCAAATCATGCCTACTAAACCTGATTGACTTCTTCGAGAAAGTCATCAAGGCCATAGACGAGGGAAAGGTGGTTCACACAGTCTACCTTCACCTTGACAAGGCTTTCGACACCATTCCCCATTTGGGTATTACAGAAAAACTCACCAACCTGAACATAAACCCCTATGTTATGAGATGGGTTGCCAACTGGCTTACAGACAGAACTCACACAGTAAGAATAGAGGGCCCCAGGTCTGACTCTAAACCAGTCACAAGTGGTGTCCTGCAAGGCTCGGTCCTGGGACCTCTACTGTTAGGCATATACTTCTCAGAAGTACAGGCAAACACAGAAGGACTATGGCTAACCAACTTCGCCGATGACTGCAAACTGGGAGCCATAACTGACTCTCCGTCTGACACGGACATCCTCCAAAAGGGCCTTACTGAGACAGACACCTGGTGTTAAAGTCATGGCCTCAAGCTAAATGCCAAAAAATGCATAGTCATCCCATTTGGGAAAAACAAAACACCCATGAATTACCACATAGGTGGCAGCCCTCTTAATACAGAATAGGTAATAAGAGATCTGGGGACCCAGGTAGATAGTAATCTCTCCTTTGACAATCATATTTCCAAAGTAGTTAGGAAATCCTTCTATGTGGCCCATCTAATTACTAAAGGGTTCGCATCTAGAAATAAAGAGGTTATAGTGCCCCTCTACTCATCATTCATTAGACCCATCATAAAGTACAATGCCCCATTTGGGATCTACCTCACAAAACACTTCCAACAGCTGGAAAGACCACAAAAGTACCTCACCAAAAGGATTACTGGTCTCAAACACATGTCCTATGCAGCCCAACTGAAAAAACTCTGGCTGTACTAAGTGGCGTATCGCTTACTCAGAGGTGATCTCTGCCTGACTTACAAAGCCATGTGCAACTCAGAATTGATGGACATGCTCCACCTAAAGAAATCCAAGTCATTGCGAGCCACGCGGTCTAGTGAGCTAAACCTCGCCACAACAATAGATAAAACATGCTGGAGGAATAGATTCCTGTCACAGAGACTCCCCATGCTTTGGAACAAAATTCCAAATTACATCAGGCAGAGCCCCTCACTAACATTCTTCAAGAGAAGCCTTGGCGAGTGGATGGGTAACAGAAAATACATTCCTGGAATCACTTAATTGGCTCTGCTTGACAGAGGATCAGTTAATTAATCAATGGGGCGGCAAAAGCCGACACACTCTGGCTAGGCTTATAAATGCCCTCGGGCAGATAGCCTAGCACCTACTATAACCTATGAACCTATGAACAGTCTTCCCAGATGTATCTAAAACATTCAGTACTGTTTCACACCAGAAATTCCTTGAAGAACTAGCCTCTTTAGGCCTCAATGCCCATCACTAACCTGGTTCCACAGCTACTTATCAAATAGGAAACAAATCATGAAATAGTAACAAGACTATTACGATTTCCACACAGACATTGTCAGTGTCCCTCAGAGATCAATTCTAGGACCCCTACTTTTCAATATCCTTATCAATAATCTACACACCACCGCTAAACTACCTACCATGGTACAATAAGCAGATGGCGCCACTATCATTTGCTCAGTCCAAACACTAGCATCCCTACAAGAAAACACCCAAAAGGCCTTTCTAGCCATATAATCCTGGCTAGGTATTTCATACTTGCTCTTAAATGCTAAAAAACACTTTTCACCCCTAAAAGCTACTCAGACTAAAAACAATATTTTCATATCCTATCAGACAACAAAACAAAACTAGAATATGTCGCACAGGGGTCTGAATGGAGAGATGATAGAATCAGAAAGTAAAGAAGATTAATATTGCTGGAACTGAATTCATCCTCAAGTATTGGTGAGTACCTTCACAAAATTACCCCGTTTTTACAAAATCTCACCAAAACTACAATGATATATAGACTGTATTTCATAAAGCATATGTCATGGACAGAAGTAGGTTAAAAGATAAAAAAGACACCGGGGTGCACAAGTCCCAGAGTAAAAAAATCCTCAGTCTTGGTATGCCCACTGATGCCAGGACTGAAAAAAATGACAATGTAGAATCCTGAAGACATGGAAACATTCTTACAATGGGGTTAGGCCAGGCTCAGGTGGATGATGACCCTCCATGTTGTAGAAGGAAGTATTAGTCCACAAAAACACAAAAACTGACAAGCCAAAAATGAGCCATAACATATTAGGGTGAAATATTGAGGATAAGAAGGAAATTATGTATTGTTACTATTATACAATATGCCCAGAATTTCCAGACAGAAGATACTTAACAAGATTAAGAGAGAAATTAGGAGAAAAACATACTTGCACAATCTTCATATGCAAACTTGTGCTTATTAATACAACATATCCTTGAAAAACATTTTATAGACCAAGAAACCTTCAGCCATTTGGTAGAAGAATTGACTGAGGAAGTACAAAAATATAAAGAACAAAACAGAGATTTTTGAAAGGTGTAAAAAAGAAATATGAACATGGAAAAGAAAGAGATATCTGATATAGTGCAGTATTTATGCAAAGGAGAAAGCCACACTAATAAATACAAAAAAGCAGCTTCAAAGATATTTGAAAATAAATACAGGCAAAAAAATAGAAACTGAGTTATGGATTACGTGTGACGTGACGGATTTAGTGTAGAAAATTCAGCTCTGGTAAAGTCACAGCCTAATGGAACAATGAGCCCCCAGATTCCAGAGAAACACGTACAACAGGAATCATCTGATCACTTGCCACATGAGGATACCCTGGAGCCTTCAGTAAGGAACCAGTACAAAAGTTCAACAGGAGTTTCACAGCAAGAGAAGGAGCAGGAAGCAGTGGCAACTCTAATGCAGGCAATGTTGTGGAGTGATAGGCCAGTCAGTTCCCATATGAAAGAGAAACTGATGACACGGGATGCAGCTGCAAATAATTATGTCACAGGAAGATATTGTGGAACTTTCTCTACAATGCCCACAGCAAATGGGTAACAAAGAATGTGCAGTCAGTTTTGAGGAAAATGATCTAAGGGAAGAGTTGCTTGAATTTATAGAGATGGACAGGCATATTAAGATTGATGAAAGAACTAGATTACAGAAAGTCAATAAGACCCAAAATAATAGAAGTCTGATAAAATAAGTGAACACAGTAATCAAGACTATAGTACATAGGATATTTTACTGTGCAGCTAAATTAATAACAGAGTCTTGGCACAAAAATATACAGCAATAAGGGAAAGAAAGGGAACAAATCAAATACTGTCATGGAAGCACCAAACAGAGAAAACTAGAAAAAACGATTAAGACAAGAATTGTCACTGTTAGAACAGTATAGAAGAGGAAACAGATCAACAGAAATTCTAAGAAAGATAGATGTGATAAAAGCAAAGCACATTATTAGAACAGACCAGGATCTATTGCACACCATTGCACATAATAAACTAAAGGTATCAGCACAGACAGAAAAGCTTAGAAGATCTGCATCTGGCTGACGAAGTTCGCAGATGACTGCAAACTAGGAGCCATAGTCAAGTCCCCAAATGATGTGGACATCCTACAGAAGGGCCTCACTGAGACAGATGCCTGGTGTCAGAGCCATGGCCTCAAGCTCAATGCCAAAAAGTGCAGTGTCATCCCCTTTGGTATAAGTCTGTACCCATGAACTACCACATAGGCAGCAATCTACTTAACACCGAATGCGTGATAAGAGACCTTGGGATCCAGGTGGACAGTAGTCTCTCCTTTGATAGTCACATCGCCACAGTAGTCAGGAAGTCCTTCTACATGGCACACCTCATCATAAAAGGGTTCTCATCCAGGAAAAAAGAGGTAATTGTTCACCTCAGCTTGTCACTCATTAGACCCATTTTAGAGTACAACACCCCTTTTGGAATGTACCTCACAAGACATCTGCAGCAGCTGGAAGGCAACAGAAGTACCTCACAAAGAGGATTACTGGCCTCAAACAAATGCCCTACACTGACCGCCTCAAAAAACTCCAGCTTTACTCCGGTGCATATCGCCTACTCCGATGTGATCTCTGCCTAACATATAAAGCTATGTCAAACCCAGAGCTGTTGGACATGCTACACCTAAAGAAATCTCAATCCCTCCAAGCTACACACTCTAGGAACCTAAACCTTGTCACCACAATAAACAGGACATGCTGGAGGGATAGATTCCTGTCCCAGAGACTTCCTATACTCTGGAACAAGCTACCCATCTATGTCAAGCAAAGTTCTTCATTAGCACTCTTCAAAAAAAATCTTAATGAGTGGATGGGAAATAGGAAATACACCCTGGGGATCACTTCTGTGTCTCTGCTGGACAGTGGCACAGGAAAATAACTTTCTTGGGTGGCGTAAGCTATGGTACCTTGCTGGCTAGGCTTATGTAGGCCCTTGGGCCAATAGCCTAGTACCTACCTATGAACCTATAAGTATAAGGGAACAGTACAAAATAGGCAATTAATTGATGATCCAATATGTACTGGAATTGATGCCGACAGAGTTTATAGTCATTTAGAAGAAAACTCAATCATGGCAATGGAACAAAAGGGTAGGAAAGAAAGTCGTGTGGAACAAAAGTTCATTTCTTGCTAAATAGTCCTAATGGATTCTTCCCCTTTTTACAGTTCTCCAAGTATGTCATGGATGGAGTACAAAAAAGTATTTGACAGTTTCCAACATTTGTGGATAAATGAGTGCTTACAGATAGGATGCACCCTACATGAATCAGTTTTATTATAGTGACTATGAAACAGTGGCAAATCACTTTGCACTTAAGCCAGGATAAAAGACAAATTATTATCCCGGTGATAAAAATTCAAAGGGGGATATTCCAGGGTAGACTTTTGTCACAGCTGCTCTTTTGTTTTGCACTGAAGACATTAAGCTGTCTACTTAACAAATTAGGTTCTGGTTACAATTTGGCTTCCAGAAAACAACAAAGTGTAAAGAATTCTCATCTTCATTGTGGGGATGATTTAATATGGTATAGTTCAGCAGATGCGAAGCTGAAAGCACAACTGCAAGTGGCCAAAACTTTTGCAGATGGTGTAAGAATGTAATCTGGTCTTGATAAATGTGCAAAAACAACATTTAAAGCAGGAAAGCTGCAGCACCAAGAAAATATTGGTTTGGGACAGGAATGTCATGTAAAGGAACTTAAGCAGGAGGAAACATAAACAAATGTGAACAAAACTCAGTAAGGAATATTTTAGAAGACTAAAATTACTACCGCAAACAGCCCTGACATCTAAGAACAATATCTGAGCCATAAACCAATTAGCTGTTCCTATTCTAACTTATAGATTTGGAATAACTGACTGGCCCCAAAAGGTACTGGACCAGTTGGACAGGGAAACAAGAAAAATGCTTCACACTTATCAAATGATATATACAAGTCAGTGTATACCAAGATTATATATTTCTCATTCTGAAGGAGGTTTGGGCCATCTCGAATTTGATTACATGTATACATCTGCAATTATAGGACTGCATACATATCTGCTGAGTAATCAGATCCAAACAGAGTGCAGGATTTAAAACATGAACAACTCTAAGATGACTTCCCTGCTAGGTTTATCAGAAGCATATTGGTGTCAAGTGGGAATGGAAATCAAACCAGAAGTAGACTAAAAACACACTGCAACTGAATGTGCCAAAAAACGAAAGAATATAAGAAGGTTCAGATGAGAGAAGAAAGTGCATAAATATAGCTTCAAGTACAGAAAGCTCCTAGAACAACCTCATGTCGATCAGGATCTGAGGCAGGATTGGTTAAGCAGAGGTGAATTTATACCGAAAGATGGGAGGTTAATATTAATAGCCCAGAATAGTGGACTATGTACATGTTGGTTTACAAAGTACATTGAACATGTTGGAGAAATAGACAAATGCAGGTTCTGTTAAATAGAACTGGAAACAATTACATATCTTGTTGCAGGGTGTAATATACTAATGGAAGAGGGCCTGTATACTGAAAGGCATAATAATGTGGCAAGACTTTTATATTTGGGATTGTACAAACATTACAATATTGAAGTAGCTGAGAAGTATTGCCAACATGAGCGTACAAATCGTTATAGAGATTAATGAAGTCTACATCACATGAGATCACCCATTACCAACAGTCAAAAATTTGATGCGAGAAAATTGTCCATAAAAAGAGACGAAAGTAGCATTGATCGTTGAAATTGATGCTCCCAGTGATTATATTGTCTTATGTACAGAAGGACACAAAGCCATAGAATGCAAAGGATTTGCAGGCTAAAATGAGGGAATTGTGGAAGACAGAAACCCAGGCATTTCCAAAAGTAGTAGGAACAATGAGTCTCATAAAAAAAGAATTTACACTTTTATTTAAATATGCAACCATTGCATGCAAGTCCATATGAATTACAGAAAGGGTCTGTTCTGGGCAGATAGCGAGTGTTGTGAAGAGCACTTTTAGCTAACATCAAAAATTGAAACAATAGTAATTTCATGAATTTTAATCATGCTTTGGACTGGATTCAATAAAGCCTATATAGTGTGCTAAAACCATGTGGGCATTGTGCCATGGCATGTACATGGTAGCACACTGATTTATATTCAGTAAGCAGCTCTACACTGTGTGTAGAGCCTCGCAAACCTGATAAACATTGTGGCATACTAATTACAGCATATGCAGCTGGACTGTATGCTAATCAACCAATCCAAGATAGAAGAGCTATTCAACAAGCTATAAAGCCATCGTGCATACTCAATTCAGGTTTTGTCCTTGTATTCCAAAACCTAATGGTATACAGGCACAGAAACTACTCTACTCAGAGAGAATGTTAGGGGCTGCTATTGCTCTTCTGCATCTGTATGTGCAACAGGTCCAAATCTATGCTGCTGCTGCTAATAGACCTTGGCCTAGAAGGAGAAGGGTGTTTATACCCTGTTTAACTTTTTATGGCCTGTATGAGATGGAAATAGTAGAGTGCTACAGGGTTGATAGAGACACACTACAGGAATTCTGCAACCTCTGTCTTCTTCAACTGAGAGCAAGGGCAAACCAATGGGAACCAATACCTGTGGAAACTAAGGTATGTGTAGCACTTGGAATATTAGCTGCAGGAAGCTTCTAGAGACCAACAGGGGATATGCTGGGGGTGTTAAAGGAGTCAGAATCCAAGATCCTACATCAGTTCCTGAATGCTATGTTACAGTATGCCACTGACTACATACATTTTCCCCATACACCTAAGGACAGAGCTACAGCTATGCAGGATTTCTACCCTGTAGCACACTTCCTTGAAGTCCTGGGTGCCATAGACTACACTCACATTGAGATCAAAGCACCAACCAGGGAACAGGGAAGGGTGTACATAAGCAGAAAGGGCTTCCACTCCATTAACTGCCAGGTCATATGTAATTCTAAGGGAATAACCATGAATGTGTATGCTGGCAACCCCGGCAGTTACCATGACTCCCTTATCTGGCACAACTCACAACTCTACCAGAGGTTTTCTAGGGGGGATATCCCGAAAGGTAATTTATTGGGTGATGCAGAGTATACACTCGAACCATGGATGATGACGCCCATCAGAAATGCACACACACCCAAAGAAGAATGCTATAATGAGGCACACGCTCAAACAAGAAATATCATAGAGCATGTGTTTGGGCTGCTGAAGTTACGGTTCCAGTCAACCTCTCAACCTCTTAGGTCAAAAAATCTGGACAAAGCCTGATGTAATGGGGTACAAAGGACCAAAAATAGGGACGTATTTTAAATACTGCTGTTATAAACTTAGAAAGTTGCTAGAATAACAGGATATGTATTAAAATGCATTCTCTAGAGGACATGAAGTCTGAAACTCAAACGTATAACATTAGTTGCTAATTTCATTCCTCAGATCATTGCAGTGTTTTGCCAGAAAACCAAAACTTTTATGAGGAATAGAGTGAAATTTTGAGGCAAAAATCTGGACACTCTGAAAATCTGGACAGTTGAGAAGTGTAGTTCTCCTGCCTAGGTACATCAGGGAGAACATTGCTGTACAATCCCCATACATGCGCTGAAATTTTCAGTGTCTGTGCTATCCTTCACAGTATTATCCTGAGCAAATAGCTTCAACAGGAACATCAAGGGGAAGGGGCACACATCCCACCACTACTGAAGGCCACCGCAGCACACACAGGTGAGGAGTCAGAGAGGGAACCATCAGCTGCTGTTGGTATTGGTAGACATAGGCATACACAATATGCCCTAGCTCTAGCCAAGAGGCAATGGATAGCACGCATGCTGACCATCTAAGGGGGGTACAACTTTCATCCTATGCACATACCTACAGTTAAATTGATGCCAGGCAATGCTCAAACGTTTACTTAACTCTATATTGTTTGTGTACTGCTATCATCACACAGTCAGGCCCAAATTAAAACACTTGCAACTGCCGGACTATCAAGGTAAGTGTTGAACCTGGAATAGGAAAATAAAAGGGTAAGAACACAAATGAATGGCAAATTCTTGCGTACTTTTACTTGCTAATATTCGTAAGTAGAAGGTGTGTGAGTTTTACAGCAGTAATATCAGTACGTGACAAGATTGACTTATATCAGTAGATGCCTGCTGTTTATCAACTAATAAGCCTCATGCATCAAAAATATACACAATACAAAAAAAACCCGTAAGAAAGCAGTACAATTTTCAAAAGAGCATCACAACCACATATATACTAAGCACTCAGTTAGAACCCTGTGCATCAGAGAAAAGACTTGCGTATAGAGAAACAACCAAAAAAACAGTGACCCAATAAAATCCAAGTAAATTTATTCTCTCTCTTCACTCTCTGACATCTTGGCTGGAATGCCTTCAAAGGAGAATACGCACCCAAAAAAACACTCCATATAAATAGCATTACCAATTATTCAATAAAAATTCAATTAAAGAAACTCACAAACATAATTAAAGAAGAAATCTCCAGTTAAGTTCAGAATTCATACTATTAGGTATAAGAGTATTACATTTAAGAATATAGATGGCTTCTTTATATAAAAGTCTATCCTTAAAATAAGTATCAGTAGAAACAAAATTATTACATCTGATGTTGTAAATCATTGTTTATTCATTACAATTAGGACTTTGTTTCCCTCCTTGGAACTGATACAGCTGTTTCCAAGGTTGCACCAGCCAAAAACTCTCAGCTAAGACCTAACCATAATGCTCCTCTCCTAGTTACTCCACATCTTATTTGCCATGTACTTGTTAGCCGTGCTAGCCATTTCTCTCAAAGCTAAGTGGAAAATTGTGATTTTTAATATAGTTTTTTCTTCAAAATTTCTTATTTTTTAGTCAATTTAGCCTTTTCTCACTGTTGCCTATAACCTACTTCTATTCCCTACCCTTTACCTTGGTAATTACAGTTCTGCCATTGTTGGTACTGTCCCTCTCTCCTGCCTTTGATAGGTCCTTCCTTACAACTTGTGGTATTTTTTAAATACCAACGTTGGTATTCTCTCACTTTTTTCTCTCCCTTCTTTTTGTTTTTTTCTGTTAGGATAACCTTGTTGCCTTACTATGTCAGACAAAACTAAGTTGGGGTTTAAACAGTGTGACAAGTGTGGGCATAAGATGCCCAACTCGGACGGACACACTCATTGTGTCTACTGTTTGGGCGTGGACCATATTAAAGCTGATTGTGACATTTGTACTAGTTTTAGTAATCATACACTAGCAGAACATAAAAATAAGCTTATTTTAAAAGGTTTAATTAAGACACCTTTTTCAGAGGCTCTGTCTGGGTCCAAAGACCAAAAAACATAAGGAAAAACAGAGTCACTCGGTTCCTGTATCTCCATCAGTTACAGAACCGAGTTGACTCCATGCCCACAGTGCAGACCTCTTCAACACCAGGCTCTGTATCTTCTTCCTCAGTGCCGTCTATAATATTCACCCCTATTTCAGTTCCAACCTCGGTACCACTGACTTCGGTGCCATCCTTGGATCTGACATTGGGTCCTATGACTGTACCTATGACTGTACCTGCTTCAGCACCATCTCCGGCCACAGTGCTGATAGTTTCTTTAGCTCCATAGGCTCCTAAAGTCAGATATCTGCCAAGGACAAGATACTCTGCAACTTACAACCCTTTTTTGGGGCAGAGGTTTAGCCCCTTTCTAGAAAGACCTGATTCACCTTCAGCAGCCTCCTTTAGATCCGCCAGAAATTTTTCTGAATTAGACCTAGTGTGGCTTGTGGACCAGCTTCTGGCAGCTAGGGGATTGCCCATTCCACCTATACTGTCTCGGGTCCGACAGCAGTTTTTCCCCTGTTGGCACTGACCACCCTTGCAGCATCGGCTCTGGTGGAGCCGATGCTCTCTCGGAGCAGTGCTTGGACCATCTGTACCTTGGTACCTAGTCCGGCAACTATTTTCTCACTGGTGCCATCTATGTCCACAGCTTTGATGGCTTCCAGTCCTCTCGGAGCTTCTCACCTGGAGGTGGGCTCCTCAGGGTGGGTTGTGACCCCAGTTTTGAGGTTGTCCTTCTCAGTTCCAGGCTCCCATCCCTCCTCAGGCGGGCCTGCTTTCCAGGTGATGGAGAAGGTCCTTGCCTCTGCAGGCTCGTAGTCAGCACCAATGACATCAACATCAGAACCACCCCCAGCATGCAGCTGTCCCAACCCCCTATTTTAGGATCCCGGACACGGGAGCCGCAACACCCCACTTTGAAGGGAACCCCTACACCAGAGTCCTCCTCAGAAGATCCCACTAGGGAGCCACCCTAGAAGAAATGGTGCAAGAGGAAGCACCTTGATTCCCCGGAGGAATCTGTCATCGAAGATACCGATTGTGATGAGAGGGAAGGGTCCCCGCGGTCTCCCCCAGATGACATCTCATTCAGAGACATTCTCAAAATCCTCAAGCAGTGGGGTGACTGGAAGTCCTCTAACTCTTCTTCTGAGGAAATGGTGTACTTTCAGGCCTTCCATGCATGGCCATATACTTCTTGAATGACCCCACTGGCAGATGACCTTGTTAAGCTCATTGTACAGCATGCCTGGAAGGCCCCGGACAATGTAGAACCTGTCCCCCAGAGGCCTGACAAAATTTTATTTACACCTGAAGACCAGCTCCACTGGTCCAAGCAGTTGACAGTTGTTTCCATGGTCGTGGTGGTGGCCACCAAGAGGGAACTGGCAGAAGATAGTTCCATTGTCCAGCCTCTGAACAGGGAGTCTCGCACCGTGGACTGACTAGGGAAGTGGACCTATGCTTCAACGACCTTCGCCATTCGGTCACTGAACTATCTGACACACTTCACTTGCCTCCAAAGAGACTTAATTTCTGAAATGTCTTCCTCTTTGGTGGGGGTACTGCCTGATGAGGTGCATGACACTGTCGCCTCGCAGCCAGCTACCCTTGAATCCATCTCGAACTCCTCGATGCATTTATCTCACACCACCGAGGGGGCAGTTTGAGCTGCTGCATCAGGCATTGTCATGAGATGTAATGCTTGGATGTGGTTGTTTGACTTCGCAGACCCCTTTAAATCTTCCTTCATCAATGCACCTGTCAACGAATCTGTATTTTTTAGACCCAAAGTACAAGAGACACTTGCGCAAAGTGAGAAAGACGGAAAGACCTTGTCTGCTGTGGGCATACGCTTTTCCAACCCGCAGAGGTCCTACTCCAGGAAGCAGAAGGGAGGAAAAATGTGGTTCAAAAAATCCCAAGGATCTTTTCTTGACACTCGTAGTGAGCAATCCCTCCTGGGGCAGAGGGGGCAACTCATCTGGTAGACACCCCTTTCAGGGTAGAGGGGGTCCATGTAACCAGGGTGCTAGAGATTCTTTCTCTGGCAGACCATACCAGCGCTCCTGAGCAGCAGCCAGATTGCTTTCCTCTGGAAGCAGTCGGGGGTAGTTTTTCTCTGCACCTACCAGCCTGGCAACTTATTACTACTGATGTTTGAGTGCAGAGATTAATATCCAGAGGCTACCAAATACCATTCAATTTAACTCCCAGACCTGTCAATTGAATCCCCGATGTACTACCCAATCAAAGGGAATTAGCAGCCTTAGAAATAGAAAAGCTGCTAGGAAAAAAAAAGTCATCCAACCAGTCCCACCAGACAGCATCCGGGTTTTACTCGAGGTTTTTTTAGTGCCAAAAAAGACAGGGGACTGGAGACCAATCCTGGATCTCAGCCTATTGAACAAATTTATCAAACCTCAAAAATTCCAGATAGTCACAGTACAATCCATTCTCCCCTTCCTAGGGAGGGACAACTGGATGTGCTCTATAGACCTCCAGGATGCGTACTACCACATAAAGATAGATCGCCGCTCCCGGAGGTTTCTCCGCTTCTGGCTGGGAGCAGATTAGTACCAGATCAGGGCACTGCCATTTGGTCTCTTGACAACCCCCCGAGTGTTCACCAAATGTATGGCAGTTGTGGTAGCTCATCTTCGATTACAAGGATGTCAGGTGTTTCTGTATCTAGACGATTGGCTCCTTGCCACTCCGACCAGGAATCTCCTAGTCCGCAGCCTCTCTTACACTCAAGATCTCGCTCTCCACTTGGGGATTACAATCAACAAGGAAAAATCTCAAATGTCCTCAACAAAGACACTGGAATTTATTGGAGCAGTCTTCGACACAACATCCTGTCATGCTTCTCCCCCCCCCCTCACAGGCTTTTGAAAATAAGACACCAAATCCAATACCTTCTTCCTCAGACCTATGTACCAGCACACCTTGTACTTCAACTCTTAGGCTCCATGGCAGCTGCCTTTACATTAGTACCACGGGCAAGGCTGCACATGAGAATCCTGCAGTGGCTCCTTTCCACACAATGATCATTTTTAACTCACCCAGTCGACCACATGATACTTCTTATGAACCTTTGCAAGGAAGAAATGGTATGGTGGATGAAGCCACAATCGAATCTTTGATGTCAACCATTCTGTCTCCCCCAGCCCATGGCCACGGTGACCATGGATGCTTCCCTGTTAGGATGGGAGGGGCATTTCCAGGGAAAGATGGTCCAAGGCACCTGGTCCCTCATGAAGGCAAATTTGCACATAAATGTCCTGAAACTGAGGGAAGTTCTCTTAACGTTGCAAGCGTTCCATGCATCCCTACCTTCTGGGGCCATTGTAATTCAGTCAAACAACATGTCAGTAATCCGGTATATCAACAAGCAAGGCAGAACCAGGTCTTACCCCTGTGTCGGGAAGCCATCAGGATTTGGCACTGGGCGATAGCTTCCAACAGCTTTCTTATAGCAATGCACATTCCCGGGAGTTCCAACCTTATTGCAGGCAATCTGAGCAGGAGCATCCCGATGTCTCACAAGTGGTCCCTCAACCCTGTAACAGCGGATCAGCTCTTCCGATGCTAGGTCAAGCCTTGCTGTGATCTATTTGCTTCCTCCCAAACAACAAATGCAGAAGCTACTTTGGCCTGATCCCCCCTCAGGGAGAACCCCCGAGGAATGCTGTAATGCATGATTGGCCCCTGGGTCATCTGTATGCCTTTCCCCCATTTCCCCTCATTCCAAAATTTCTCCAGAAAGCTCAGAGGTTGAGAAGCAAAGTGATCCTCATTGCCCCCTATTGGCCCCGTCAAGTCTGGTTCCTTTTCCTATGGCCTCATCTGATTCACAGCCCATGTATCCTGGATCAATCCCAAGGTCTGCTATCTCATCCTCAGGGACTGATTCACCTGACTCTCCACAGTCTCAAGCTCACAGCTTGGTTTCTCCACTTCCAATTATTGCCAGGCTGCCTGACATCCATTCTGCTGTTAGTGAAATTCTTCTGGCTTCACACAAACCTTCCACCAGGAAAGTTTATTCTAGTAAATGGACTAGGTTTTCTATTTGGGCCAAAGATCAGAACATAGATCCCTTCTCTATGTCTATTCAAAAGATCCTTCAATACTTGACAACTCTTTTACATGCAGGAGCCTCAGCATCAATGATCACTGTATATTTAGCAGCTATCGCCAATTTTCATAATGCATTTGATAATTCTTCACTTATGTCACACCACCTATGCAAGACGTTTATGATAGGAGTATTACACGTTAAACCTCTGGTCAAACCTCCCTTAGAACCCTGGGACTTGATTTTGGTGCTTCATTCTCTCGTGGGTCCTCCTTTCGAGCCCTTTGATTCATGTGATTTAAAGGTTTTGTCATGGAAAACCTTACTTCTAGTAGCACTTACCTCAGCGAAAAGAGTATTTGCGCTGCAGGCCTTGAGTGTCAAGAGACCTTACTTGATCTTCCACACAGATAAGGTGTTCCTTCGTACTGACTCTTCTTTCTTGCCCAATGTCATTTCTGGATTTTGCATTAATCAATCTGTTATCCTGCTGGTTATCTTCCCTCAGCATTCTAATAGAGGGAGTACCTTTTTCACACCCTTGATGTGCATCAGCAGCTTTGTTGTTATTTGGACAGGACTAAATATTTCAGGAAAACAGATCAATTGTTTGTGGCCTTTGTAAGATCCAGATTGGGCAAACCTGTTTCCAAAGTGACTTTATCCTCCTGGTTTAGAAACATCATTACCTTTATCTACCAATAGAATAAGCTTTCCTTACCTTCCAGAATAAAGGCTCATTCAACCAGATCTATGCCTACTTCTGTAGCATTTCATTCCAGAGCCTCTGTGGATGATATCTGCACAGCAGCCACTTGGGCAAGACCTCATGCCTTTATCTCTCATTACAAATTGGATTTGGCTTCCAGGGGACAAGCATCTTTTGGTTCTATGGTGCTCAGGAATATCCTTCCTTAGGGCCACCCAGGACTCAACTAGCTGGGGACACAATCCTAATTGTAATGAATAAACAAAGATTTACAACATCAGATAAAGAAGTTATGTCTTACCATAATGTTTCATCTGTGTTGTATATCTTTGTTCATTCATTACTTCCCGCCCCTCTTCCCCCTGCCTGGATTCCTGGTGGACTTTAGGAACTCCTGGTTAGGGCATTTGCTCAGACAGAGCCTTCTACTATTTTTCTATTGCTACCTCTACTATATAGGGGCAGGCAAACTCGATCTGAAGTAACTATAAGAGGGGCATTATGGGTAGGACTTAGCTGAGAGTTTTTGGCTGGTGCAAGCTTGGAAACAGCCGAGGACGGAACCAAAGTCCTAATTATAATGAATGAACAAAGATCTACAACACATATGGAGCATTATGGTAAGACATAACTTCTTTTTCCACTTTTTCTAAAATGGTACCTTGTAACCCTGCAGATAAACCCTGGTGTGCTTGGTGAAAAGACTTGCATATCCCTGAATCCAAAAGGTAGAATCAAGGAGATGGCATAGTTATCATCATTTGCAATGGATGTTGTTTGGGGGGAGTGGAAGCTAAGGCTGACACTAAAGGCAGTAACTGCATGTGAGTAAGAAAGACAGACAGGCAGAAATTTAGATAAATTATCAAATGGCCAGTGAAAGAGGCTCTCCAGTTTGATCTTCGGCTGGGGTGTCTTCTGTGTGGAGTCTGCATTTCCTCCCTGTGGTCGTGTGGGTTTCCTCTGGGTGCTCCGGTTTCCTCCCACATCCCCAAAAACATGCTACAAGTGGATTGGACATGCTAAAATAGGCCCTAGGTGTGAGTACGTGCATGTGTGTGCCTTCTGTGGAAGGTTGGGTGCTGGGCTGGCAACTTGACATCATAAAAACTCCACTGCCAATCATGAGCAGACAAGGTGATTCGCTGTGGCAACCTCTAACCAGGAAAAGCCGAAAGAGAGGGAGAGAGATCAAATGGCCAATGAGACAGAATGAGCTGCAAGCTCCATGAATGACCCATGTAACTGTTACATGTGTGTGTGTGTCTGTATGGGCATTTAAGGTGAAATGTGTGTGTGAGTGTCTGCAAGAACACAGCCGAGCTCTGTGCTAGCTCTACACCCTGGTCTGTCGAACAGGTGTGAGATGTGCATGGTAGAGGTAACAGTCCATTAGTTTGTCAATAGGTTCATAAAAAAATATTTCCCAGGAAGAATTACTTAAATTTTTGTATAATTTGTCTGTACAAGCAAATCTAAAACTTGATATATGTAAATTTACCTGGAAGCTTCTCCTGGGATATAGTTGTCTTTCCAGACGCATCAGCATTAACATCAATCACATGTTGATGTGCAGTTCCACCTGAGCTCTCTGAATCTCTGACAATGTACAGGAACTCTTCATTTGGTGTCATTGGGGACTCAGTAGCAGCACCCCCTTCCTCTAGCCAACTGTTCAGTGGAAACTGCAGTTGCTCTCCTCAGGGCTGATGAAATCATATCAATGGCCCTGTGACACACCTGATCACAAATCCTGGTGCAACCCCATATGGCATTGATGTCATTCACTAACTGGTTTCAAATCTGCATTCTGGCAGCCACATCCCCAAGTTCTTTCTCAAGAAAAAGTTTGATGAGAGGATGGAAAATAGGAAATACACCCTGGGGATCACATCTGTGTCTCTGCTCGACAGTGGCACAGGAAAATATCTTTACTGGGAGGCGTAAGCCAGGGAATCTTGTTGGCTAGGCTTAAGTAGGCCCTTGGGCCGATAGCCTAGTACCTACCTATGAACCTATAAGGAGAAAAGAGTCATGGTGCCTGAATGCCTGCACTATGACATCATTTTCTCAGTTGCTGAAAGGGCGGTTTACGTGGATTTGTATGTTTGGGCATGATAATCCTATGTCACATAAAACAGAGAAGGCTACAACACACAAATATCACCTAACTAAATTCCTACTTATGTACATGTATTTGTTAACATTAAGCACTGTAAATACACAATGCAGTTATTAAAACTGAAAGTTATGTGGTTGTACCACATCACACTCACATACAAATTAATGTTTAGTCCAAACCAAGGAATACCACTTTAGTAATGTATGATGTTTCTCACTGAAATAACAGCATAGTAATGTATTATGTTTACCTGTGGAATAACAGGATGGCTACACATTTTCAAGAGAAAAGCAATTGAAACACATTTTGCTGTGCAGCACACAAATGGTGGGCTGCTCCCCCATCTCCAAAACAACAAACAAATGAAGATTTGTACAAACCAAGGAATGCCATAGAAGTCAATTGGTATATATGCTTTTAACACAATTCTTATAATGTCTGCACACTTCCAACAGAAAAGCCAATTTTATTTGATTGACAGTCACCTCTCAGTGTGCCCACCACTTCCCTGGAGGCATCTGTAGGACAACTCAGGAGTATAACGCATGTCCTTGACATGGTAAATTACATTTGCGCTCAAATAACATAAAAGATCATAAAACAACAACTTTAACAACGTCACTTGTGATGAAAATTAATAACCGGACTATCTGAGAAATGGTTGCCAAAAATGCCTATGGTAACAGTGAAATTATAAGACGTGCATACAGATAAAAGTTCCATTTCTATTGGATATATATATATATATATATATATATATATATATATATATATATATGGGTCTACTTCAGTACACCGACACGCCAGAAGACCGACACTCAACAGAAGGAGACGAACGAAACACCGACATGGGCAAGGTGTGAGCGCGACTCAGTAAGTGTGCGATAGAGTGAGGGATTTAGTGTTAGGGAGCGGGCAGGTAAGTGTGCGATAGTGAGGGACTGTAGTTTTAGGGGCGGGTTAAGTGAGTTAGGGTTAGGGTGCGGGTAGGGTAAGTGTGCGATAGTGAGGGACTGTAGTTTAAGGGTGGGTTAAGTGAGTTAGGGTTAGGGTGCAGGTAGGGTATGTGTGCGATAGTGATGGAGTGTAGGTTTAGGGGTGGGTTAAGTGAGTTAGGGTTAGGGTGCGGGTAGGGTAAGTGTGCGGTTGTGTCGGACCTTAGGGTTAGGGTTTGGGTTAAGGTTAATGCATGTATAGTTGTGTGTAATGTGTAGTTTACGTTTTGTGTGTCAGTGTTTTGGGTGTAGGTGTTATGGTGTTAGGTTTTGTGCGTTGTCGGTATTGTGTGTTGTCGGTCTTTTGGTGTCGGTGTTTTGGGTGTCGGCTTTGTGGCGTGTCGGTGTACTGAAGTAGACCCCTTTACATATATATATATATATATATATATATATATATATATATATATCATGTGCTTTGTAACTTCTTACAAAATCTAGAATGCACTTGAAAAATTCAATCATACCTTAGCAAAATTAGAAGCATTCTCTGCAGATAAATCAAAAGGAATAGCAATCTTCTGTTTTGTTCAAATACATGTCTCTTCACCTTCATGTTCCCTAACTACACAGTTACCTTTTTATAATGTAGATTCAGGTTTCTGAGCATAGTGAATATGCAAATGAGTTGTGGACTCATTAGAGTTGCTGAATACCAAACTTTTGACTTCATGTACAGATGTAAACATAGTGTAGGCCCTACCTCACTGTTAGTTGCTAATGGATTACAACTGTGAATGATTAGTGGCAGGGAGAAGGAAAACAGAACAGCAATTCAGGCTACCTTACCTGCATTGGGTGTGTCACCCAGGATGCATTTACAAAGTGTAGAAGTAACTTTAGAAAGCTTTTAAAGGGAACCAAACAGCACACATTTCTGATATTTGTTCACTAATGTCCAAACTTGCCTGCCTTTCTTGAACATTTTTTTCCACTGTCATGTATTTTTATCATACATTTAAAGGATAATGATATGCATTACAGACTGCATGTCTGAGAGTGCAGCACGAACACAATACATAGAGAAGACAGCTGCATTAGTGAAAACATATTCATAAATGGTTGTGTGATCAGTCATTGCACTAGATATGTAAGTCACATATTACAAGCAAACAAGAGTGTAAAAGTGTATTGTTAGTATTGTAGAGGAAATGTGAATTCCTTGTATGCACATGATTTGCTTTCCTGCTGTAAAGTTGTTTCTGTGACAAGGAGAGATAAGACACTCCCAGTTTGTTTTGTGGGCTCATTAGTCAATAGTTCATATCTATAGTTGTGTAAATATTTCTAACATGTGTTAAAATGTACTTTGTGCAGTGTGCAGCTTAGCCCAAACATGGTGAATTATATTAATATTTAAAATATAATGGAAATTGCCTTAAGAAGCGCAACTCCGCTTTGCACCATTGCATGGTGGTCAGCATGCATGCACAACACCTGCAGTTCCATAACACCTGCAGACAATAAAGAGACATTGTCATGTTCAAAAAGATACATTGTTACTTCTTTTGCCTTCCATTGCGTGAACACAGTAAGTGGCATTACACAGAGCTCAGCAGTCATATGCAGTAATGACTGTAAAAAATACACCTGCTGCCTAGATCTCCCTGTGGCAATAGTTGTACGTTCATGGCCACAATACAGTTGAGCCAGGATTCTAGTCCAGAAAACTCCCAAGTTTTATTAATACTGTACCGCTGTAATTTATATAAAAAATAACAATATAAAATAGTTATACATAAAGTAAGTATGCATAGAAGGTGAATTGAGCATACGCATGATATCATATATAATAAATGTTTATTTGTGGGTATCCATACAATTACGGTTCTGAAATTGACAATTTTTTCTGACCTGGGATGGACTTATACTTTACTGACAGTCAGGTCACACACATACATGGTTAACCATTCAGCTTTTTAATGGGTTATATAAGTAATTAGTATGTCTGACAAACACATTTTCTGTGGTAATGAGCATTCTGGACAGTAATGAGTGTAAAAAAATACACCTGCTGCCCAGCCTTACCTGTGATAACTGATGTAAGTTCATGGCCACCACACAGGTGTACCAAGGTTATAATCCAGTGCACTCCAAATGTTATCAGTGCTGTTCCAGTTCATTTTGAATAAAATAAATAATATAAAGATAATTATATATAACAATAACTATGTATAGCACTGGATATCATATGAATTATATGTGTGCCTGGGGATATCCTGAAAATTATATTTCTGTAGTTAAAAGTTTATTTTCTGCCATGGAATGGACTTTGTACTTCACTGATAGTCATCTATACAACTCACATAACACAAGTGCAGCTGAAAATCAGAATGCACTGTGTGGTCTGACCCAGAACTCAAAAATCTTTCCTGCAAGTAATACAATTGTATGCATTTCCAGTATATTGTTGCACCTTACTGCTGCATCACACATGAGAATGCATAAACCAGGACCTTGTCAGGTCACACACATACATGGCTAACTGAAGTGTAGCAGCACTCACTCCTTAATATGTCTAAATAAGTAATGAGCATGTCTGTGGCGATCAGGAAAAAGCCCCTCTGTGGAAAAATATGTATTCTCTGTTTTACACAGTGCATTCTGATTTTCAGCTACACTTGTGTTATGTGAGTTGTATAGATGACTATCAGTGAAGTACAAAGTCCATTCCATGGCAGAAAATAAACTTTTAACTACAGAAATATAATTTTCAGGATATCCCCACATTGTACAAATTACTTTTGTCAGTGTGTAAGGCCCCACAAAGTATTTTCCAATTTATACTGCCCGATTCATGTCTTAAAGGTCAAGTCATTTATCAGGTATAGCAGCAGACAAGCCATAAAAAATGTTGCTCTGTACGCACCATCACACAAACACAGTTGGCATGGTTATGTGAGTTTGCACAATAGCCATAAAATGTGATATCACGAATTGCTGGGAAAACACTTTAACTGCTTCCAGATTACATGGCAGAAGCTAAAATGGAAGGTGCCAGATTTAGGGCTCAAAATGGAGTATAGAGGAGTACAAAATATTAATTGTACTCCTCATAAAGTGCCACAGCCATAGGCTTTTGCAGTGGGCCTGTACTGGGTCTCAATATAGATCGGAGGCTTGGAACAGTCTAGCCAAGGCTGTCTCCAGTGTGACTGGCATTCCATTCACTGGGCAGCAATGTAGGCTCCATTGCAACCACCTCAAAAAAGGTTCAAGCAGGAACAACTCAGTCAGTGGCTGGATACGTTTAGGAATTCTGAAATTCCACAGTTGTGCAAGTATACAGACAAAGATACTTTAAATGATATACAAAGCTGGAGATAGCCAAGAACGTAATGCATAGTGCTGTTCTCTTTTTCTCTCCTCTTTATTTTATAGCTGCCCAGGAGATTTCAGGAAACTGGGAGACCCATACTGAATACTTAGAATACTTAGAAAGACTGAGAGAAGCAAGGTGTATGTATGCAGCACAAGCTAACTATTTTTTTAAAAGTATTGCTCTTCCTTACATTACTAGCAATTAAGCATGCCTATCTTAACCATAAAATCAAGCAGGTATGCTTCATTTCGTGGGTCAAGGTATTTGTAGGAGTCAGTTGTAATACTGTATTTAGATGTTGTGGGTTCAAATACATGCTAAAAATATTAAATATTAATTTCAACAAACTTGGTATAAATGCTAAGCTGTTGACTTAATCTGTATTATCTTTAGAAGCATATGTGCGATATATGCATATTACAAGGACTATCCAGAACAATTCACAGTCCTATTTTGGATTTTTAAAAAGTATAGCTAACATCAAATTAAAAATATATTTTTATTGTAGAAATTTATTGTATGTGACATATAATAGTTCCAATTATCTTTTTTCTTTTTTTATCTCATATCCCAACCCTTACCTCTTCTTTTTATTGTTATATGAGTGATCACACTGTTCCGAAAGAAGAAGAAGAAGAAGAAGATCACACTGTTCTGATGTCATAATTTTCTGACAATCAGCAAAATGATTTCCAGCACAGGGAGGCAGGCCAGCTGCTAAAGCTCAGCCTACCACCCCTCCAACAGCTGTTGCACCAATGCCCAGTTCATAGATTCATAGATTAGTACTAAGGTAACTGCCCTTGTGGGCCATTTTAAGCCTAGCCAATTACCCCATGTGAGACTCAGACCCTGCACTTTGTAACTGTAAGGTATACACCTTAACCACTATGCCAACCTCCCACCCAAAGAAGTTGGAAAGATTCAAACCCTGCACCCGTGCCACATCTGGATGCAACCCGGCAGTATTTCATCTGCAGCCCCTGCACTACCTGAGCCCTCAGCATCAGGTGGCATTACCCTAGCAGCTGGTGCAGTGGTACCCTCCAGGAGTATTGGTGAAGGTGGGGATTTCATCCCCCACCAGTAGCCGCCGGGTATGGTGTGGGAGGTCGTAGAATGTACCATTGGTGCATGCCTCAGTCATCTGGAGAAGTTGTTTGTTGGAATGCAAAGAAAATCTAAACATCAAGCAATCCATCAGGAAGCTGAGGAAGGGGACAGTGTTGACAGTTGTGAGGGTGAGGACTAGATTCTCACTATCCACATGGGCATGTGCCTGTGATGTCCCCTCCCTATCCCCAGTCATGGTGTCTCCCAACGTTTTGTGTCTCTCAACATTCCTGTCTCTGTCTTATTAGACCTGTTTGTCTGCATCTGCTTCCTCACCTACCCTACTTACCTAACCCTGACATACCTATTTCTTTTCCCCAACATCCCTCTCTTTTTGAAATAAAATAAAAAAAAAAATGGGCAGCTGTCGCACAAAAAAAATGTTGTCCCATACATAGCTCTCCACTTTGCATGTGTGTCTTCTCAGTGCACTTGATTCAGTCCAATTGGCTGTACAACATAATTGCATTGTTTTCATTCATCTGTATTGAGGTGACACTCCAAATTCATCCAATTTGCTATCCATGTTCATATTACACTGTTGAAGAAGTGGATAGCTCTGGTTCTTTCCTAATTCCCTCTGCACATTCCTATATTAATTCATCCACTAGCCCCCCCCCCCCCATTTTACTACTTTTCTATCTTCCCCATTTTCACACCATTAATCTGGTAAAAAAAATAAAATCACACACCACACTCCTGGCAGAAATGCCCCCTAATAAAGCCCTTCACTTTTTGCCTCTGCATTTGCTAGGAGCTCGGCAATGCGCACCAGTGCTGAGTGACAGTGAGTGGCTCTTCATGTCCTATGGCACTGACCGTACTAGTGCAGTTACCTCTGCCCAATGCTGCTTAAATTCAATGCTCTAAAGGAACTCACAGTTAAAGCAGATTAAAGCCAGTATTTTGAAGCATTTACACTAACATTTATTTAGACTGATGAAATGCAAATCCATATGTGTATTGTTGACATAAATCAATTAATTGATATTCATTTTTATACAGTACTTCACTTTAGTCATTGCGTCTTCACAACTGCAGGAATTATCACATTTACCTATGTAATGCCATCCTGACGTGCCAAAAAATAAAGTTTTATTAAGTTGGATTCAAACTCTGTGTCATTTTTACTTCACACACGAGCTCATAGCTCATATACCTGCTGCCACAGGGAAGGCTAAGCAGCAGGTGTATTTCTTACACTCAGTATTGTCCAAAATGCTTACTACCATGCCTTACCACTTAGCATGTATGCATGAAGGAGGTGAACCAACAGAAATATATTACTATTTTCCCATTTAAACAGAGGACCACCTTTGCTCATCTCTTAACTGTGTGCAAATAGGGAAGGCAATACCAACAGTCCATAATGTCCTAAACGTTATGATACAACATTTCCAATATAAACTACAGTTTGAACACCATAGTATCTGTCACATATTTCTACCATAACCTATATGGATAAGTACTTCTCAAGTTCAAGTTGTACTCATCAAATGTGAATCTCGCATGCATTAACTTAAACCTCGACACGGCTATTAATAGGACGTGCTGGAGGGATAGATTCATCACCCAAAGACTCCCTATGCTGTGGAATAAAATCCCGGTATATGTGAGGCAGAGCACCTCGCTGGCCTTGTTCAAGAGAAATCTTGACCAATGGATGGGAGATCGCAGATATACCCCAGGGATTACCTCAGTGTCACTGCTCGACAGAGGCACAGCAAAATAATGGGTATAGTTCCCCATACTAAAGGGGTGGCGTAAGCCACAAAACTATGGGCTAGGTTTGTAAATGCCCTCGGGCAGATAGCCTAGTATGAACCTATGAACCTATGAACCTATTAGCACTTTGCCATTGTAAAGGCAAACCAGTTGCTTGGCAGTGAGTTATGGAAAGAGCTGACTGGCATGTATTGTTATGTTTTTTGCACAGTTATTCGTCATCCTATTAAAATACATGTAAAAACACCACCAAAGGGAAAGGACTTGTTAGTGACTGAACACATATTTACTCAGATTCATTTGCGCCCTGTACCCATGCACTTGAAAATAGATATGTCAGTCATAGTTCTCAAATGTCAACTACACTACAACAATAAATAGCAAACTTGCATTGTTACATCATCTAAGGCTTTATACTGATATTGCCTTATACATGTCTTACTGTGGACATCAATTCATCACAAATATGCACACATGTACATCAACACTTGCATGCATGCTGATTGCAAAATATGTGTGTCTGTGTGACTGCAAATGTGTAATTTACAAGATATTGAGGAACAGGTGCATATGTCTCAGTTCTGCAACATGCATTCCTGACAGCTTATTGCATCGAGTTAGAGAAGCTGTCTATTAAAGTATATCTGCACATTGAAACCAAAATGGAAATGGAAAATCCAAAGTTTGCATGCCATTTTCATGACACACTATGTTACCTGCATCATATAATGATGTCATCATCTGTAACACATCTATAAAGCACACTATGACAAGGAAAAAGCAGTCTTCAGTGATGGCAAAAATATTAACTGCTGTGTTCTGCATATGTGAACAAAATAGTTATGCAGTAGTTACCTTACCATAACAGCCACATTGTGTGTGTGTGTCTGTATGTGTAAGTGTAAGATACTTAGAAGAATGTGTCTGTATCCTACTGTCAGTAATGCAGTCCCATGGAGAACAACATTTTTACAGTCATGTATGCCTACACAGCCATTTCATAATAACCTGCCAACATCATCTCCCAACATACAATGATGATGTCATCCACTATAAAGTGTCCAGCAAAAGTGTAAAAGTCAGTCTTGTGCCATGGTACTTGCATTAAGTAGTTCTCTAGCTTGTGTAACTAGTTTGGTAGGGGTTGTCATCTGGTGTGTGCATGTGTGTGTGTGTGTGCGTGTGTGTGTGTGTGTGTGTGTGTGTGTGTGTGTGTGTGTGTGTGTGTGTGTGTGTGTATGTGTGTGTGTGTGTGTGCAGGTGCAGTCAGAAGAGTTTGAGGCTGTATCCTACTCTCAGCAATCCAGTCCCATGGAGAACAAAATTTTTTACAGTCATACATGCCTACACAGTCATATCATACAGGCCTCCTAAAGTCTTCTCCCAAACATACAGTGATGATGTCCTTCACTATGAAGTGTATAAAAGTCAGACTTGTGCCATGGTGATTGCATTAAGAACTATGTTCATTGTGTAAATAGATGAGTTCTAATCTCACTATAGTCAACTGGTGTATATGTATTAGAATAGCATGAGTCTATATTCTACTGTCATAAATCCAATCCCATGGAGAACAAAAATTTTTGCAGTTGTATATGCTTACACAGCCATTTCATATATGCCTTCCAACATCTTCAGCCAAACTTACAATGATGATGTCATCTGCTATGAAGTGTCCTGCAAAAGTATAAAAGTCACACTTGTGCTATGCACTTGTATTAAGTACTGTGTTCTCTAGCTTGTATAACTAGTTAGATAGGGGTTCTAGTCTCACTGCAGTCAACCAGTGTGTGTGCATAATTAGAATGTATCCTACTGTTAGCAATCAGGTTTCATGAAGAACAATATATTTTACAGTCATACATGCCGACACAGCCATTTCATACAGGCCTCTGTGGCACTTGCTTTAAGTGCTGTGTTCTGTAGATAGTCAGGTGTGGGTTCTAGTCTCAGTACAGCCAACTGGTGTGTGTGTGTATATACTTGTGTTCAGTTAGTTCATATTCTGGAGACCATTTTAGAACAGCATGTGAGACACTCCTACTACCATCTTCTTCTCACCAGACACTGCTGAAGTCGTCATCTATAAACTATTATCTGGCACTATAAAAGCCAGACTTGTTCTGTCATGCTTGCATTAAGTACCATGTTCTGTAGAGAGGCAGGGGTTCTGGTCTTATGAAAATTAAATGGTGTGTGTTTCTATGCTTGTGTTCAGTTAAGTCAAATTCCGGAGACCATTTTGAACAGCATGTGAGACACTCCTGCTATCATCTTCTTCTCACCAGACACTGCTGATGTCATCATCTATAAAGTGTTGTCTGACACTGTCACATTTGTTCTGTGTAGCTTGCGTTAAGTTTTGTGTTCTTTAGCTTCTGTACCTAAATAGTTAGGGGTTCTAAAATAACAGCCTTCCTGTAGATGACTGAAGGATGTCATTATCTCAAAGATGCATGCACACACATCATGAAGCAAAGTACTTACATGAGCCTTTGCAAGTCATCTAAAGACCACTGGATATGTGATTGTCATTTCTGTCATGGAGCAGTGCACATGTCACATATGGACAGAGATAGTATGTAATACAATCAAACACACACACACACACACACACACACACACACACACACACACACACACACACACACACACATGCATTCCCTTACTATTTTCCCACATATATATACATACATACATACATTGATACATAAATACATACAAATAGTTCAGGCATGGGCATTAATGCCCTTCTAGCTTGCCAATATACCAAAACACTTGTTCCCATAATAAGTGTTCAGGCTGTTCTTAAAAATATCTAAACTAGTACTTGCTTTAATGTAATTTGGTAGTCTGTCCCATGCATCAGCTACTCTGTCAGAGAACCAATTAGTACACTTCTCATTCCTATAGAATCTTCTACATAGTTTGTGTGATGATTCTCTAGTACTTTTTGATAACCCCAAGCATTCCCAGAGGTAGTTGTCTCTAAATGCCCTATATACCTGAATAAGATCTCCTGTTCGATATCTGTAAGAGATACTGTACAAGTTAGTCTTTCATAATAACTTAAATCATCACAACCATAGATGCCCTTGATATTTTTCTGCTGTACTCTTTCCAGTTTACTCATGCTTGTTTTCTTGTAGGGTTTCCAAATTGTTATTCCATACTCAAGTTTGGTTCTAATGCAACTAACAAACAATAACTTCATTATTATTGATTTCCTAGACTTTATAAATCTTTTTATACACTCTATAGTTTTGTAACTATCATTAACCATTTTGGTTTACATGGTATAATAATGGTTATGATTTAATGTGATGTTGGTCATTAGCCTAGTAGTGTCCACTGATCCTCTGAACATTGCACATGTCAATGCTCCTGTCATCCATATATGCTGTGTTGAGCTGTGGATGTACGGTAGGCCTGTAAGAGGGTATTGCAGTCTGTGATGTGAGGTAAGGTATTGATGACCACTACTGCCATTTGATTACATGTGCTGTACATAGCTGTAGTAATATGGCTCCTGAGAACTATTGACATGGAGGACTGCTTCCAGTGAGTCCAGTTTCATGTTAAGACTCTTATAATTTAGCAACATAACATTGAGGTTGTTTTTAGTGGGAGTTTTTATGTCAGGAATTTTGTCCTTGAGACAGTGCCTAAAAAAGGCACTGTGGGTGTGGCAAGCGCCTTAGCCAGTAGCCGAAATCTCAGGGGTGGCAGATGAAAACAATCTCTGGCAAAGCATGGAGGTCTGTTGGTCATGTTATCCCAAACTGACAGATACTGGATCCCCTTAAAATGACACCAGAAACTAAGCCAATTATTGAAGTCAGTCATTTTCTGTTTGTAATAAGGCATCATCCTAGGTAAAGGTAAAATACTGCTTAAGGCTAGGGACATATCTGCCTGAGACACATAATCTGAGAGCTCAGTCATGTCTCTCTTTGTATAGTCCAGAGAGGTACATCTCAAGGCATTCACACCAACATGGACTGTGACGGAGTCATAACAGTACCTGTTGTTGAGAGACTTGAGTGCATGTGTGATGTGGTGGATCCTAGCACCTGACAGACAGCTGACTGTGACCTTTTCCTTATCCAGCCTGGTGAGACAGACATTTGTGTGCCTCACGATGGAATCATCTATGACTAATATGTTTGGTTTTGTGTTTTGCTGTTAGACATTGATGTGTAAGCTATTATGTGTACTGTGTTCTGCAGAGGAAGTATTAAATGCAACCTGCTTATGTTTGTGTTTGGGAGATCTTTGATGTTTAGGTACGTTTCTGGTAAGGTCCTCTGCATATGTAGGTATGTGAGATGTGTGTTTGGGTAGAGTAAGTGGTGAGGTGTGTATACTGACAACCTCCTCATTGTCATATGTACTGACTGGTGTGTGACAGGACATAGATTCAAGGTTCTTAATATAGTTGCATCTCTCACATGTTGAATTTGTCTGGCGTAGGAGTAGATTATTGTTGTGAACATAAGGCAGTTGCTACACTGCCTCTGGATGGTCATCAGCAAACTTTGTCAGCCACAGAACTTTAGTTTTTGCTTGCACTTTGGAGAAATAGATTCCAAAAAGTAGAGGTTCCAGGATTGATCCCTGTGGAACATCACTGGTTACAGGTCTGCTGGTGGAGGTGAATTCCCCTATTTGGACAGTATGTGTTCTATCAGTGAGCCAGTTAGTGACCCACCTAACTGATATAAGGGTTGATACCTAGCTGGGTGAGTTTGTCAGTGATGCCTGAGTGGAGGATAGTGTCAAAAGCCTTCGCTAAGTCTAGGTAGGCTGTATGTACAGATTTCCCCTTGTCCAGGGCCTTGGTGGCTGTCTCAAAGAAGTCCACCAGGTTTAACAGGCATGATCTCCCTTTGGCAAATCCAAACTGAGTAGGGTCAAGTGTTTGGAGATTACCTACCTTTGTTGATGAGGTCCATGATGATTCGCTCCATGGCCTTGTAGATAAGTCTAGTCAGACTAATGGGTCTATAGTTCCCTGTGTCAGTGGAAGCACTACCTTTGTGTAAGGGAATAATGGTGGCCATTTCCGTTTATCTGGGATGAAGCCGGTGCTTAGATTATGATTGAAAATAGTACCCAACAGTGTTGCTAATTCTTGTTGGAGCCCATGTAGGATGCAGCCTGTGGTGTTATCAGGTCCCATAGGTGCTGTGTTTTTGGCCTTAGAGAGGGCATTTACAACCTGCTCTTTAGACATACAGGGCAGGGGATAGGTGGTAGAGATGTTATGGGGTACATGTGGCAAGGACAGGGGAGCAAGGGAATGAAGTTTTCAAAGAACCTGTTAGCCAACAGGTTAGCTATGTCCACAGGCTCAGTATATGTGGTATCATTAACTACCAGTTCGGCACAAATCTGGGCCTTTCCTTTTAGGTTACGGATGTAACTAAAAAATGCCTTATGGTTGTCCATAGTTGAGGAGGCTAATTTGGGTTCATAATTTGCTTTGGAGGACTTCACAAGAAGTCTTATTTGCTTGTTTGAGCTGAGGAGGGAGTGTTTCCAGTTTAGGGCTTGCTCCCTCTTACTCTTAGATGGCAGTTTCTTCCTCTTATTGTAAAGCCTGTTAATGGCAGTTGTCTACCAGGCAGGTTTATTCTTCTTGAGGAGCTTGTTTTGGTTCTATCAGGTACAGCCGAGTCAATGCAGTTATACAGGTGTTTGTATAAAGCACTGGTGTAGAATTCTGCATAGTTGCCAGTTCCATCTGAGGGGGAAGGTATAGTGAAGCTGTTTATACCATCCCGGAAGAGGTTATAATCTGCTTTGGAGAAGTTTTTTAGTTTAGTTGCTGTGGGGGGAGGGGGGCAGGTGTGACAGTTACTTTGAATGAGACTGATTTATGGTCATATCTCACCAGGGAAGAACTCACATTGGGGGTGCTACAGTGGTCCCCCATATTGGTAACACCAGATCCAGGATGATGGCACCCCCTTGTGGGGGTGTCAGCCAACTCTTCCAGGGCATTGGAGTTAATGAAGTCGAGAAACCTTTGGGCAAGTCAGTTTGAGCATAAGTAATTTACCCAGTCAATAGATGGGTAGTTAAAGTGTCCCAAAACCTTGGTGTTCAGATGTATTTTGATAGACTCAAATGGATCCAAATAGGTAGTGTGTTTGTTCTAATTCATGGAGGGAGTCCAAAGGTAAGAAGGGCATTCTATATTGCTCATCTCATAAGTAAGGGCATTGCCTCCAGAAAAAAAAGAAGTTATAACCTCCATGTACTCTTCCCTCATCAGTCCAATAATTGAGTACAATGCCCCTTTTCGTATGTACCTTTTGAAGCACCTGCAGCAATTGGAGAGACCACAAAGGTTCCTCACAAGGAAAATTCAAGGTGTTCAGCATCTGTCCTATGTGGATCATCTGAAATCACTGTCACTTTATTTTGTTTCATACAGACTTCTCACAGGCTGTCCCTGCCTTGCATATAAGGCAATCTCTAACCCTGCTTTACTGAAAATGCTGCATATTCACAAGTAAAATGTTACACTGGTTACTCACTCTAAAGGTTACCACACCTTTGGAAATGACTCTCACTTTGTCAAACTGAACACCTCATTGGCTGTCTTCAAACGCAGTCTGGACGATTGGATATATAACTGTAAATTCAGCCCTGGGGTTTCACCTGTGTCCCTCTTGGACAGGGGCAATAGATGCGGATCATGGAAATAAGGATAGAACTTGACTAGGCTTGTAAGGAACCTAGGGCCATTAGCCTAGTAATGTCCTATAATCCCATGATACTGTGTATATTGTTGGCTTAGTAATGCATGTGTTTTCAGAATGGAGTATGTCAACATTCCACTCAGTTCTCATTCAACCATCGCAGTGACACTTGCAGTACTGCACAGGTGTGCATGTGGAGACTTAGCATCACTAAATGCTCTGTGACATATATCAATATAACGTCATACTGATTACATGGGCACATATGTCTTATTTCATCCAAATGTTGTGTCTTTCGGCTTTTCCCGGTTAGGGGTCGCCACAGCGGAACTCTGGTCTGCTAATGATTGGCAGTAGATTTTTACGTGCCGAGTTGCCAGCCCTGATGCACAACCTTCAACGAAGCTACGCCCATTCACGCATGTCTCCACACAGAAGACGCTTTAGCTGAGAATCGAACAGGACAACATCTTACTGTGAGGCGACAATGCTACCGCAGCACCACCACCGCAGTTTATTTCATCCAAATGTAATAATGTTATATACAGAAAAAAATATATATCACAAGTTCATAGATTCATAGGTTATAGGTTCATACTAGGCTATCTGCCCTAGGGCATTTATAAGCCTAGCCAGAGTGTGTTTGGCTTTCGCCACCCATTTTAAATTAATTTTGCTATGCCTTTTTTTGAGGTTAGTATACTGTGCCTCTATCTAACAGTGACACAGAAGTGATAGCCGGGGTAAATCTACGATCTCCCATCCACTCATCAAGATTCCTCTTGAAGAGAGTCAATGTGGGATTCTGCCTAACCTGGACTGGGATTTTATTCCAGAGTGAAGGGAGTCTCTGGGTTATGAATCTGTCCCTCCAGCATGTCCTATTTATTTCAGTGCTGAGGTTCAAGTCTCTCGAGCGCGTAACTCGATGGGATTTGGATTTTCTGAGGTGCAGCATGTCCATTAATTCCGGGTTGGACATGGCTTTATACGTCAGGCACAGATCGCCTCTGAGCAGGCGGTATGCCACTGAGTAGAGCTGGAGTTTCTTTAACCGGGCAGCATATGGCATCTGTTTGAGCCCTTTGATCCTCATGGTGAGGTACTTTTGGGGTCTTTCCAGTTGTTGTAGGTGTCTGGTAAGGTACATCCCAAAAGGGGCATTGTACTCAATTATGGGCCTGATGAGGGATGAGTAAAGAGGCACGATGACCTCCCCTGATCTAGATGTGAATCCCTTCATGATTAGGTGGGCTATATAAAATGTTTTTCTAACCACTTTGGCCACGTGGTTGTCAAATGAGAGATTGCTATCAACTTGGGTCCCCAGGTCCCTAATTACTTCTTCTGTACTTAATGGATTACCACCTATGTGGTAATTTGTGGGCACTTTGTTTTTGCCAAAGGGGATGACTATACACTTTTCGGCATTTAGCTTGAGGCCATGGCTCTGGCACCAGTTGTCTGTTTCTATGAGGCCCTTTTGGAGGATGCTTGTCTTGGCTGGAGAGTTGATTATGGCACCCAGTTTGCAGTCATCTGCGAACTTGGTCAGCCACAGTCCTTCCGTGTTGGCCTGTACCGCCGAGAAATATATACCGAACAAGAGAGGTCCCATGACTGAGCCTTGTGGGGCGCCACTTGTAACTGGTTTGGAGTCTGACATGGCTCCAGCAATTCTAACCATGTGGGTTCTGTCCTTGAGCCAGTTTGCAACCCATCTAGTGACATAGGGGTTTATATTTAAACTGGTGAGCTTATCTATAATGCCCGAGTGGGGTATTGTATCGAAGGCTTTTGCGAGGTCCAGGTAGGCTGTGTGGATCACCTTCCCCTTGTCAATGGCCTTGGTGACTGTTTCAAAGAAATCGACCAGGTTTAAGAGGCAGGATCTGCCCTTAACAAAGCCAAACTGGGTAGGATCCAGTGTCTGTAGGTCCCCAATATCTTTATTTATGAGGTCCATGATGATCCTTTCCATAGCTTTGCAGACCAAGCTAGTAAGGCTTATGGGGCGATAGTTTCCAGGATCTGTTGAGGCACCACCTTTGTGGAGAGGGACCGCTGTTGCTTTACGCCACTCTTTGGGTACATATCCTGTAGTAAGGCTAAGATTGAACAGTAGTTTTATGTTTGGGTTTAGCTCTTCTTGGAGTTCATGTAGGACACAGCCCGGGACACCATCTGATCCCATTGATGCTGTGTTTTTTGCTTTGGAGAGAGCGGCTCTTACCTGAACATCTGAGATGTCAGGGGGGCAGCACTCTGTTGGGATAGATATTTTCCCTTTTGGTGGGAAGGGGGGGAGAAGTTTGCAGTGAACCTGTCAGCTAGGATGTTAGCAATGTCTGTGGGCTCGGTGTATTTGTTGTCATTTTAGACTAATTCTGAGCATATCTGGGAATTCCCACCCAGGTTCCTAACATAACTAAAGAAAGCCTTGTGATTATCCTTAGTGTCCTGTGCAATTTTTCTCTCGAAGCTGGCCTTAGACGATTTTATGAGTGCCCGTAGTTTTTTGCTAATACTGATCAGAGATGCCTTCCCTTTTTGGGATTTTGCTATATCATGTAGTAGCTTCCTCTTTCTATTGTATAGTTTGTTTATGGCTGGGGTCCACCAGACAGGACGTCTGCCTTTGGAGGATTGGGTCTTGGTTTTATTTGGGATTGCATGATCCATGCATTCCTGAAGGTGTTCATAGAATGCGTTTATAAAGGATTCTGCGGTCTGGGCCATATTTTTCACAGGCCCGGGGGCTTTGAAGGATTTCGCCTCGGTTCTGAGGCATGTGAAATTTGCTTTAGAGAAGTTTTTCACTGTGGTTTTCTGGGCAGGGGGTGGGGTCAGGATGTGAATATCCAGTGAGATTAGTTTATGGTCTGATCTTACCAGTGAGGGATACACTTCTGGTCTGGAGCATAGTGTCCCCATGTTGGTGATGATCAGGTCCAGTATGTTTTCCCCTCTTGTGGGAGTGGTAACAAGTTGTTCCATAGCATTTGAGTTTATAAATTCTAGGAACCTTTGGGCTAGGGTGTTGGAGCTAGAGTAATGCTCCCAGTCTATGTTTGGGTAGTTGAAGTCGCCCAATATAATGGTGTTTGGAGAGACCTTCATATTTTCCAGTATTCTCAGGAAGGCCGAATGGGGCTCCTGTGTTTGGGAGGGTGGTCTGTAGCAGGCTATAAACTGGAAGGCAGTTTTACCCACAGTTAGTTGCACATGGATAGTCTCTGATGCTTCGTGCTGTGCCACCAACCTGGAGGTGTGGGTATCTTTGACGAATATTGATACTCCCCCTCCTTTTGTGGTTCGGTCCAAGTTTTGGGGCCGAAAAGCATGGTATGAGGTATAACCTGGTAGTGCTGGGGTGATCTCGGGATCCTTGAACCAGGTTTCTGTTACTGCACAAATATCGATGTTCTCCATGCTAAGGAGAGTTTTGAGTGCGTGCATCTTGAGGTTTAGACTTTTGGCGTTGAGTAGCATTACTCTTAGTTTCTTATCCCTTGTGATACCTATGGACGTGGGTTTGACTTTTGAGCCTTGCCTAAAAAAGGTACTATGGGGGTGGCAAGAGCCTTTGCCAATATCCGAAAGCCCAGGGGTGACAGGTGCAAGCCGTCCCTAGTGAAACATCGTGGCTTGTCGAGCATGTCTTCCCAGGCTGACAGGCATTGGATCCCCTTTGAATGACACCAATACTTAAGCCAATTGTTGAAATTGATCACCCTGTCTTCATATTGTGGCATCATTCTTGGTGAGGGTAAGATGTTACTCAAGGTCAAGGTCATAGATCAAGAATGATGCTACAATATGAAGACAAGGTGATCAATTTCAACAATTGGCTTAAGTATTGGTGTCATTCAAAGGGGATCCAATGCCTGTCAGCCTGGGAAGACATGCTCGACAAGCCACAATGTTCCGCTAGGGACGGCTTGCTCCTGTCACCCCTGGGCTTTCGGATATTGGCAAAGGCTCTTGCCACCCCCATAGTACCTTTTTTAGGCAAGGCTCAAAAGACAAATCCACCTCCATAGGTATCACAAGGGATAAGAAACTAAGAGCAATGCTACTCAATGCCAGAAGTCTAAACCTCAAGATACATGCACTCGAAACTCTCCTTAGCATAGAGAACATTGATATCTGTGCAGTAACAGAGACCTGGTTCAAGGCTCCCTTGAGCACCCCAGCACTACCAGGTTATACCTCATACCATGTTTTTCGGCCCCAAAACCTGGACCAAACCACAAAAGGAGGGGGAGTATCAATATTCGTCAAAGATACCCACACCTCCAGGTTAGTGGCACAGCACAAAGCATCAGAGACTATCCATGTGCAACTAACAGTGGGTAAAACTGCCTTCCAGTTTATAGCCTGCTACAGACCACCCTCCCAAACCCAGAAACCCCACTTGGCCTTCCTGAGAACACTGGAAAATATGAAGGTCTGTCCAAACACCATTATATTGGGCAACTTCAACTACCCAAACATAGACTAGGAGCATTACTCTAGCTCCAACACCCTAGCCCAAACGTTCCTAGAATTTATAAACTCAAATGCTATGGAACAGCTTGTTACCACTCCCACAAGAGGGGAAAACATACTGGACTTGATCATCACCAACATGGGGACTCTATGCTCCAGACCAGAAGTGTATCCCTCACTGGTAAGATCAGACCATAAACTAATCTCACTAGATATTCACATCCCGACCCCAGCCCCTGCCCAGAAAACCACAGTGAAAAACTTCTCTAAAGCAAATTTCACACTCCTCAAAACTGAGGTGGAATCCTTCAAAGCCCCCAGGCCTGTGGAAAATACGGCCCAGACCGCAGAATCCTTTATAAACACATTCTATGAACACCTTCAGGAATGCATGGATCATGCAATCCCAGACAAAACCAAGACCCAATCCTCCAAAGGCAGGCGTCCTGTCTGGTGGACCCCTGCCATAAACAAACTATACAATAGAAGGAGGAAGCTACTACATGATAGAGCAAAATCCCAAAAAGGAAAGGCATCTCTGATCAGCATTATAAAAAACTACGGGCACTCATAAAATCTTCTAAGGCCAGCTTCGAGAGAAAAATTGCACAGGACACTAAGAATAATCACAAGGCTTTCTTTAGTTATGTTAGAAACCTGAGTGGGAATTCCCAGATATGCTCAGAATTAGTCCAAAATGACAAAAAATACACTGAACCCACAGACATTGCCAACATCCTAGCTGACAGGTTCAGCGCAAACTTCTCCTCCCTCTTCCCCACCAAAAGGGCAAATATCTATGCCAGCAGAGTGCTGCCCCCCTGACATCTCAGATGCTCAGGTAAGAGCTGCCCTCTCCAAAGCAAAAAACACAGCATCAATGGGACCAGACAGTGTCCCGGGCTGTGTCCTACATGAACTCCAAGAAGAATTAAACCCAAACATAAAACTACTGCTCAGTCTCAGCCTTACTCCTGGATATGTACCCAAAGAGTGGCGTACAGCAACAGTGGTCCCCCTCCACAAAGGTGGTGCCTCAACGGATCCTGGAAACTATCGCCCCATAAGCCTGACTAGCTTGGTCTGCAAAGCTATGGAAAGGATCGTCATGGACCTCATAAATAAAGATATTGGGGACCTACAGACACTGGATCCTACCCAGTTCGGCTTTGTTAAGGGCAGATCCTGCCTCTTAAACCTGGTCAATTTCTTTGAAACAGTCACCAAGGTCATTGACAAGGGGAAGGTGGTCCACACAGCCTACCTGGACCTCGCAAAAGCCTTCGATACAATACCCCACTCAGGCATTATAGATAAGCTCACCAGCTTAAACATAAACCCCTATGTCACTAGATGGGTTGCAAACTGGCTCAAGGACAGAACCCACATGGTTAGAATTGCTGGAGCCATGTCAGACTCCAAACCAGTTACAAGTGGCATCCCACAAGGCTCAGTCCTGGGACCTCTCTTGTTCGGTATATATTTCTCGGAGGTACAGGCCAACACGGAAGGACTTCCCTTCAAGGTGTTCTACAAGATGCATGTCTGCTACATCTCCCTGTAATGTTCCCAGTAAATACACAGCTCATTGACAACATTGATGGGATTAGTTACATTCTTGCATGTGTGGATTGTGGCATATGTGTCTTGCAATCCTCTCAGTTAGCCAGGATTGCTCCTAATTTCATCTACAGGTGTGACAGTGTCCCTCTTAAAAGCTCTAAAAAGTGGTCAGTTTTGAGTTAGGTGTTCTTGATTCCTCTATTAGACTACTGACAAATCATTACAGTTGTACAAGTGTTTTCATGCAAAACATGTATAATAACTCATGATCACATACTTTATGTCACTGTCACAGATTAATGGTGGTGTTATTCTGATATTGTCCTTGATTGTGCCTCCTTCTGTCTAACGTTGTCTATGAGCATGTTGCTATATGTCCCAGATTGGTTGAGAGCTATGGTGACATTTCAATCATATTCAAGTGAGTCATTTTGCATACATACCTTTACAATATGCACATAACCCTATTGTATATATTGTCATTGTTAAACATCATCTCCAGTGGTCAGGTCACACTGTTTATATCACAACCAATCATCTCCATTGATATCTGACCTTGTATGTTGTGTAACAATTCCAGGAAAAGGATAGTTGTACATACATAGACTATTGTATGCAAAAAGTTCATGCAACTACATAGAAAAACAACACTTTTTAAAATATTTAAATCAGTGGCATTAATTAATACCATTTAAGTGAAAGATCATCTTTTTGGTAGTCTGATAGGTATGGGGGGTGGAGTCTTCCTCAGGGGATGCAGAAAAAATAATAATTTTGTGGTTGTAGGGTTTTTGACTCACTGCTCACTGGTTTGGGATAGTCCTCTTTCAGAAATTGGTAAGTTGTGGGAGAGTTCAAACTTTGCATATATGTATATGTACACACACACACACACAAACACACACACACACACACACACACACACACACACACACACACACACACGCACACACATGCATACATGCACACACACACACACACACACACACACACACACACACACACACACACACACACACACACACACACACACACACACACGCACAGATGTAGTCCATTTAAACGAATAGGCACAAGACCAACATCCATAATGTAGATGTCAAAATGTTAAAAAACAGAATATTAGCAGCTTCTGAGCATGATCTGAGGATTAACCTCGATGCAGATGAAACCAAACATAAGGATGACATGTATTCCTGTACTTCCCTGCTAATTATAAATACTAACTCCAAACTCACACAATCACTGGGAAAATGGTATATTTCCCATCTCAAGGATTTTTACATGTGTTGACGATCATTTTCCATTGACTAAATAGCATTCACAAATAGGCGTCGATTAACACCTGTCTCTGGACGGAATGGTTGCTATCAGAGAAGAAGCCCTTTTGTCATTTTGATTAATCTTGTTCAGTTAATCCTTGACTCTAATAATTATGTTTTTCAAGCTGTCACAGATTTCATTTCATAAAAGTGCAATCTACTGAATCTGTTCTGAGAAGTAACAGATGTGCTAGCACTGGAGAAAATAACCGACTACTGATCTGTTGTAAAACCTTGAGAAAATGTTTTGCTATCTCTTTTGATACCTCACTGCCATTTTATTCTGGTTCTTTTAGAAACCTCTGACACATTCACAGGTTTACTTAACCCTAATCCCATCTCACAATCCCTAACCCTAAAACTCATAGTTGCTGCCTAACACTAAACATCAACCCTGCTCCCTAAATCTAAAACTTGCTGTAACTCTCTAATCTTAATCTTAAACTTTGGTCCCTAAGATTAAATTTACCAGTCACTCCCTAAAACTGTTCCCAAACCCAGTTTCCTAACCTTAATCTGAAAACTAGAAGTTGCTTCCTAACTTTGATACAAATCCACACTCCCTGTACCCTTAAATCTCTCAGACACTCCCAAACCTAACCATAAAATTCCTAGTCATCCCTACCTGCTCCCCACTGCTGTTGCACTTACCCTGCTCACACATGAATATTTCTTTGAGAGTCAGCCCATGTAAGCAACTTGGAATATGAGTATCTGACTGAGAGACTGTGACCTGTAAACAGGTGGAACTTGAGCTATGGATGGAACCCCCTATTTATTTATCTTATGTTAATATCATATTTTATTAAGTTTATAATATTAGCTATACATATTGATTGAACTTTTGATATAATCTTTCAGGTGTGGCATTTCCAAAGACATTATGTCTAGTATTCACCACAGATGTTTCTATAGCTTTTCTCTGTTGTGCTCTTGTATTCTTCATGGCTCTTTGTGTTTTCTGTCTAGTACTTCCCCTTTTTTAACTATATAATTAGATTAATGTTTATTAATAGTAAACATTGTTTTCCAGTTCATTTACATTGCTTTCATGTAGCTGATAGAAGAAAAGAAATTAAAAAACAACACAAAGTTTTGATGGCATAACTGGGGGTATGTGAAATATATTTCTGCAGTAGTCTACATTAAAATTAAATAAGCGTTCTAAATAAGCTGTTTAAAGTAATATGATTTCTGTTGTAATAAGTATAGATTTCTGCGTCTATGATTATTTATATTATTGTGTTATGACAAAAGTACAGAGAGGAATTCTTGCTAAGTTTGTACAAAATCTGCTGACAGAAAGTAACGGATTAACAAAGAAAGCTTTTCTACTTTTTTCATTAGAACTTGAGTATCTGAGCAGAAGCAGAGAGCAGGGCACTTGCAAAAAAAAAAAATGGAAAACGGTGACAAAGTCCATAATGTGCGAAAAGACAATACCAACTCTCCATTAAAAGGTAAGAGAAAGTACTTAGAATTGGATGTAGAAGTTAGCTTTTTTGTCTTTATATTTACATTCAAATTTTATTTTTCATGTAAAAATGCGACTTGCGGTTGTCAACTTGCCTTCAGAATGTGTTTGAATTTGTGCCTTCCTGAATCAGATCTATAACAGCTCAGACCAAATGAGAGGAAAAGCTATGATGTCTATCTCCTTAAGGTCTAGGAATATCCGTAGATTCTAAAACCTACCATAGGATACCCTTTCCATGTTATAGTAAAGAAATGCTGTCACCGTCAAATGAAACATAAAAAAAAATCTGGACCAGTTGCCTCATAGCAGTACACACATGGTCTAACAACTTCTTGACAAAATGCATCAGAATGTTAACCCTAAAGTTAGAGCAAAGCTGCTGGATCATGAAAGTAACTTGATTTCTAACAGACAGAATGCTCTGGATTTTATGCAGCTAAAGTATATTTGAGGCTCCTCGGTTATCTTTTTTTCAACAGGAGATTCATATACTGGCATAAATCATTAAGGCATTGAATCGTAGTTTGAATTTTATAAATAGTAAGTTGTATAACTGTGTAAGGAGCAAGCTTCATCTTCGTCTGCAAACTGTCTTGAGTTATTAAGGCATGTAAAGTTATGGAATCTGGAACAAGTCTCCAGAAAGCCCACAAATGTGCATAGTTCTAGAAAATCAATTAGCAATCATTCACTTTATTCAGTTCATGATTATGGGGAGCTGGATTTTTTATGAGCAGTCAGTTGCGTGCAAAGCAGTAAAATTATATGAAGTAGGATATAAGTATTGTGCAAGTGTGTACATGAGTGTGCACATGCACACATACACCAGCGCACCCGCGTGCATGTGCACAGGCACACACACACTAGTACGCATTTAAATTTGAAGCTCATGCAAATTGCTTATTAACAACTGTTAATAAAAATATATTTCATGTATGAGGTGGTGTGAAGGTATATCTACACTAGTGAGCTGGTTTGAAGGTCATACTTCATGGTATAAGGTAAAGAAAATATACTTGGATGCAGTTCTTTGAGCTAAGCTCACTAGCTCAAGGAATTCCCAAATTATCAGTTTAGACTGTCTGCATGAAATAAATTAACAGGATAATCTAAAAGTACTTAATACTTGCTAAATAATTCAAATGACATTTGAAGCAAATGTCCAGTTTAAAAAAGAACTTGTGAATCTGTCCAAAGAGCCAGATGAAATCTTTGTCCAAAACTTAATGGCTGTAAATAAATATGTGCACAAGACTGATAGTCTACACAAGTAACAGAAAGCATTAGAAATCAGAGCTGTGGTTTCTAATAAGATATTTACTCTGTACTTAGAAACTAGCTTAATCTTGCTAAAAACCTATTTTTCCTCAGGTAAACAGCAAATGTTGGAGATGCGATGGGGTATAAAGAGGTAAATGGGAGCATATTTTCTGGGAGTGTAATGAGTTGGCAAACTTTAAAGATTTTCTGCAGTTTACACTGTCGGAGATGCTGTGTGAGCAAAAAGGAGTAACTAGGGAAATTATTTTTTGAGCTATAATACAGAATTGGAATTGTCTAGACGTAGTAAGGCCTTGCTGAGTCTAATTATGATGGCTGCCAAAACAGAAAATGGAAGTCTAAGTCTTAACCAACTTTCTAGAAGTAACGAAGATAGTAACAGAGATAAAACAACTGGAACTAGGATCTATGGAAAAGGGAGGAGCAAATTACATAGGAAAAATTGGGAAATGTGGGATCAATACATGCAGAGGAGGAACGAGGTTTAAAAGAAGACAGGATTTGAATGAGCTATGTAATGGCTGACTGACAATGACTGGATATATTATAAGTGAGCTATAATGTTTGCAGCTGCAGTTGCATTGGCACAGTTTGTAAGGTATAATGTTTGCAACTGAGATTGCGTCATTATGTTTTATTTTTATTTATATAAATGTAAAAGTGCCTATATCATACATGAACATTTATAAAGATGTATTTTGTTTAAAAAAATCTTGCTAAACGCCTTGAATGTAGCCCTGGGCATGACAGCAGCTTACTACCAAAAGTCCCCAGCAGGATTTACTTCATTCCTAATTACCTGTATATGGCACAGGTGTACAACAGGTCTGATAAGTAAGTACAGTTTGTTTAGTAATATTAGATGTGATCAGTATAATACTGATGCACAATTCAGAATATTAGTCACTACTTAGATGATTATTAATTAGTATTTCCTTGACTATAACTGCATTAATATGACTACTTAGGGTTCAGAATGTGTAGGAGAAATGTGGGTATAAATTGCCCAACAGAAAAACACTGAAGGTCAAACACTCTTCTGCTGGCTTTCAATGATTGATAGTTGGCTTGTGCTGTTCCATTTCTAGGCAGATAAGTTCTTCTACATATCAGTTCTGATGTTTAAACTTATTTTTCTGTTTAGGAAAGTATATTTTAAGCTATGAATATGTGCTTTTATTGACTGTCACTTGACTTTGCTGTACTTTTAAATAGAAGCACACTTTTCTGTTTGACAGTTAAAAGTTCATTTAAACAGTCTAAAGCCATTTTTTTTCTGAGGAGAAACTGTTTAAATTATTTTGGTGGTTGGTAAAGTGTATTAGGTGCTTTTTACTGTGTTTTTTTATTAAGAAAAGTTACTTTATAGTGCTCTTAAAACTTTACTGGCTTATGCTGCTATGTTTTCCCCAGTAAAGAAACATCATCTTCAACTTGGCCTTGGAACAAACTCCAGCCACAAAAAAGGTAACTAACCAAGCTTTGATACCACAGCAGGCTAGCAGTTTGCCTCAGGCATAGGTGGGTGACTTTGGTGTGGCAAAACATGACTCCTTAGACTATTAATCTTTTTCCATAGATTCCTGTGGTGCTGTCCATAGAACCACTCTGGCCATGGGGTTAGCTACATTCTGTACAGCTGTTGGGGTCTCCTTAGTGGGCAAGGGAAAGACACTGTTGTTGGTGTTGGTAGAAGGGGGTGGGGAAGGTGGCTCTGCTTAGCCAGAATGTTGTGCTCATCCCTGGGGAAGCTGCGGTTGCCATTAATAATCCTGTTTATCCAAGCTTTCCTGTCAAAAAGAAACAGAAAACTTAATCTGTATGTTCACCTGTTTCAGTTTAACTGAACAGGATTAGTTTATTTAGTCTGGCTCAGGGTCTTGTACTCACTATCAACCTTATCAGGTGGTTTCTGGTAAAAGGAAAAAAATGGGATTCTACTTTTCCTGCAGAGACTCAAGAAATTGAATCTGGAGAGAACTGTGATGAGACAGATACAGGTTTTTTTCTATAGATTCTGATTCAGGCTTAGAAGAAAACATGTTATCCGAATCTCCCTGTCAAGGATTCTCTTTCTCTGAGACTACTTCCAGAATGTGTCAGTGTTTTTAGTGGGGAGAACACTGAGGTTTCTTAGTCCCCCAGAAACTACTGTGAATTCCCAGAACCTCCTACAATTCCCAAATAACCATCAGCAATGGAGGACATGTTTGTCACAGCCTGTTCCACCGATCTATGCCTGCTGCACCTAAGAAAGCAGATTGAATAGATTAGGTTTATAGATTATGTACAAAATTCTTCAGTGTTTCAAATTTTCATACACACATTCCAAATCAGAGTGGCCTGTGAAAGACATACGTGAATGGGCGTGCCTTCGCTGAAGGTTAGGTGTCAGGCTGGCAACTTGGCACCATAAAAAAATCTACTGCCAATCATTAGCAGGCCGGAGTTCTGCTGTGGCGACCCCTAACCAGGAAAAGCCGAAAAGACAAACAACAACATTCCAAATCTGACCCAGCAGCTATAACTTTAGTCAATCCAGCTGCTGCCAAGCATTTTATTTCTCATTCCCCTTCTGACAAGGATGATTTATTTATTTATTTTATTTATTTTATTTTACATTTGTTGACCGGGCTAGTCTAGCTGGATACATGTCCTTTTTCAGTAGAGGCCCGGGGAGAAAAGCGCCAACATAATGAGAAGACATGGTGCATTTACACACATAAGAGGTAGGATTAACATAGGATGAAAGACAAACAAAAAGGTTGTGCATGCTGATTATAGGACATTCACATAGTCTTAAACAAGGATAACATGGTAACATATTAAAGGTAAGAGATAAGGATTATGAACTCTGAAAAGGGGGGAGACTAAGGTGGTGAGAGGTTTACAGGTTAGTCTGGTTCTGAACAGGGGCATAGCCAGTGTGACTTAAGGTATTCTTTGAGATTATTTTTGAATTGATTAAGTGAGGTCATAATTCTTAGGTTGTTTGGAAGGGAGTTCCAAGGCTTTCCAATGGAGTTAGCGTAGAGAGCATCGCCACCCATATTCTTAGATTTAATGGTGAGTATTTGAACACTGTTTGACGATCGAAGGCAGTTTAGGTTGGTGTAGGGGGTCAGTATACTGCTCAGTGACGGAGTTCTATCCGGGTGCTTGATTATTTTAAAAGCTTCTGTGAGTTGGTTGAGTTTGAGAAGATTAGGCAATTCCAACCAGCCAATTTTCTTTAGGTTAAGGCAGTGGTAGGTTCGATAAGGTGCTCCTGTTATAAATCTGGCAATGTGATTATAGGCAACAGAAAGCATATTGAGTTCTCGCTTTTTGAGAAAAGAGAGTACTGGGGAGGCGTACAAGAGTGTGGAGAGGAGATGGGTGCGAGCGATGGTTAGTTTGGCAATAGGGGTTAGAAAGTTCTTTATTCTGTACATGGACCCGAGTTTCTTGTTTACAGTTTTAATGGTTTGGCTAATGTGTATGTCAAATTTGAGCTTGTGGTCAATAGTGACGCCGAATAGTTTGGTGCTAGAGACAGGGTCTATGATGGTGCCATTGATGGATTCAACATGGAAGGAGATATTGTTTGGAATTGGAAGTTCTTTTCCTAGGGGTGTGGATACGGAGGGGAAAAATAGAAGCAGTTTGGTTTTTGATGGCTTGAGTATGAGTTTCAACTTGGAGAACCATTTTTCAACTATAGTAAAACAGTGTTGAGTAGTTGTTTGGAGTTTCGAGAGAGAGACGTCCGAACAGATCAGGGTGGAGTCATCTGCATATTGAATGCAGGTGGCTTTAGGGATGACAGAGTGGAGATCATTTATGAAGATGGAAAAAAGAAGGGGACCAAGTATAGAACCCTGAGGAACACGAATGGTGTTTGGGAGCAGGTCAGATAGCCTGTTTTGCCACTGGACAGCTTGTTGCCTACCAGAGAGGTAAGCCTTGAACCAGTTTAGGGCTAGGTTGTCAAGATGTAGGCTTTCCAGGGTGGAGAGTAGAAGCTGGTGATTAACCATATCAAAGGCTTTCGATAGATCAAGAAAGAGGGCGGAGGATATTAGTTTGTTATTACGGTTATTATTGATGGAGTCAGTGAAGGAGAGGAGGGCAGTGGTTGTACTGTGGTGGGGGCGAAAGCCGTGCTGGGAGTTAGACAAGAGACTATTACGGGTTAGGTAGTGTAGGAGTTGTTTGTGAACACATCTTTCCATAATTTTAGCTAGAGGAGACAATATTGCTATTGGTCTGTAGTTGGAAGTTTCAGTGGAGGTACCTCCTTTATGAAGAGGGATGATGTAAGAAACCTTCCAGATAGAGGGAATGGTGGTTTCAGTTATAGTCCTGTTGATCAGGATTGATATGGGATAGGCGATTGCGTCGGACGCGATTTGTAAGTATTCCGCTGGGAGGTGATCCGCTGCTAGGGTGGTAGGTTTAAGTTTTTTTAAGAGGGTACGAATATAGGAGGTAGATACTGGTTCTAAGTTAAAGGAGGGGGGAGCAGAGTTATTCATATGAGTGGGGGGAGTGGAGGTAGTAGTTAGCTGACTAGCTAGGGACTGGATGGTCTCGGTATAAAAAGAGTTAAAGGTGTTGGCTATGTCTTCTGGGTCTTTCCCAATGAGTTTCTCAGGGGTGGGGGTAGTAGATTTACCTGGATGGAGGAGGTTATTAAATCCCGCCCAGAACTTCTTTGGGTTATTCTGGTGTTTATTCTGGAGGTGGCAGAAGTACTGTTTTTTGTCCTGGATAATTGCTGATTTAGTAGAGTTTCTAAGCTGCTGAAATTTGATGCGATCTAGGGGGGTTTTAGTAGCTCTCCATTTATCCCAGGCCTGGTCACGGAGTTTAATTTTGGTTTTAGTTTGTCTAGATAGCCAAGGTGCTACCCGTTCCTTGGATCTAATTTGTCGTTTTGGGGCATGAGAGTCAAGTATGTTAAGGAACATGTCATTAAAGTAGGAAACGCTCTCCTGGAGGGGTAGAGTTTTTAGGATAGACCAGTTACAGGACTTAAGTTCTGCAAGGAATAGTTGTGGGTCAAATTTCTTTTTGTTTCTGACTAGTCTGTATAAGGGGGGGTTGGTAGTTGGGCATTTATGTTTAATAATATAGGTAATAAGGTGGTCACTGAGGTCGTTGGGGAGGGTCCCAGTGGTATAATTATATGGATCCTTATTGGTAAGAATTCAATCAATGGTGCTCTCTTTTTGTTGGGTATTGCCAATTCTAGTTGGGGATAGAAGATTTTGGGAGAAACCATGTAAGTTAATAGGATGTGGAGTTATGTGGGCGGAGCAGTGAGACCAATCTATATTGACGTCTCCAAGTACTATGGTTTCTTGAGGGTAATTGGTGGATAACCAGCAGAGGGTTTGCTCCAAGTTTTCTGTGTTCTTTCCTGGTGGGATGTAAATTCCTATAAGGTTGATGCATTTCTGGGTGTTTAGGCATATATTAAGGGCAATAAGTTCTATATTAGAGACTTTAGGAGGTTGTAGTGGATTCCTTATAATGTTCATAGTATTCCTAAACATAACAGCTATTCCACCACTCTTTTTGTTTATCCGATCAGTCCTGAGAATATTGTACCCAGGTGGGAGAATCTCTTCATCCTTAGTGGAAGGTTTTAGCCAGGTTTCAGATAGGCACATAATGTCTGGAGAATGAGTGGCTAACATAGCGTGTAGGTTATGAACCTTGTTGTTTATGCTTCTGAGGTTAAGATGAAGTATGAGTAGGGAATCTGTAGAACTTCGGGCTGTTTTAGAGGGGTTCGAGTCTAAGACTGTGGTAGGACCTGGATTGGGGTGGATATCACCATCTATGGTGATGCATTTTTTTAGGTGATCTAAGAATCTTAGTAGTTTGTATAGGATTTTAAGATTAGCTTTAATAATCGTTATCTTGGGATGACAGAGGGTGAGATACACTGTTTTGGGGGATAATGTTTTGTCAGGATGGGGGGAAAGTGAGGTAGGATTAGAGGAAAGATTTGGATGGGTGCTAGTGTAACCCTTGGGGAAGGGGATGCCTAACAGAGTTTGGTTTTCATAATTTGTTGAGAAATGAGCAATAAGAAGGAGTATTATTGTAAGAGGGGTGATAGTATGTGTAATTTTGTCCATGGTGTAAGGAAGAGAAAAGGCTAGTGGGGGGAGGGATTGTAGATATAACTTAGTAATGGAGAAAGGCCCAGTATGAGGGAGGAGTAGTAATAAATTGAGGGGCGGACCTGGTTGCTAAGGGGGAAGGTGTGAGGGGCTGGCTAACCCTATAAATGTAGAGGTAGTGGGGGAGGGAGGGATATGGGGGCAGGGTGGGGAGCGGAGCGAAGCCCGAGTGAAGCGAGGGCGTAGCGGAGCGGGGAATACACCGCCAGGATTTCGCAGGGTCTTAGAGCCAAATTACAGTGAGTTTATAGTCTGTTCCTTTAAAGTTTGCTATAGCCAGTAAGAATGATTTAATTTTCTAGAAATACAGTATGTACTCTGCTTTTTAGCCTTTGCTGGAGCCAGTAAAACTGATTTAATTTTATGTGAATACAGTTTGTACCATCAGTTAGTATAAAGGTACTGTCAAGCTTCTGCCAGCGGGACGCTATTCCTGGCTAGTACAGATTTGGTAATGAAGTAATCTTTATCCTGTAACACTTTAAGTGGATAACTTAAATTTTAAAGTTAGTGGACTGTTCTGTGCGTTCGCACCGGGTTGGAGTTCAGGTAGTAGCGTTGTGGGTCTTGGGAGCCACACGGAGAATTAGTTAGAGAGGGGGACTGCCCTGTAACACTTTAAGTGGATAACTTAAATTTTAAAGTTAGTGGACTGTTCTGTGCGTTCGCACCGGGTTGGAGTTCAGGTAGTAGCGTTGTGGGTCTTGGGAGCCACGCGGAGAATTAGTTAGAGAGGGGGGCTGCCTGTAATAGAATAAGGGAAAGAGACAGTTTGTTTAGAATCACAACGATTGCCCTACTTAAGCATAGAGGCTACTGTATAAGCACACTTAATATCAATGCAAGAATTGGTAACATGGATTACTTAGTATAAGGCAGAAGGATTTACAATACACAGTTCAGTCGCCATTAATCTATAACAAGGGGTAGTCAGCATAAAACAGAGTATGAACAGTACAGAGTTCAGTTGCCAGTAAATCTGAACAGAGTAGATATTTACGCCAGTAGTGGGTAGTTATAGCTGAGATGTACCAGGCATTCTATCGTACTGTAGCTTGTTTCCTGCCTAACCCTAACTTTATAGAGTAGCATAAGTTTAGTTAGGAACAAACGCTAGACGTACTTGTTATACATTCCCTTAGCCCTTTCACGTGCTGGTTCCCATAACTTCTATAATAGCATTTTTATAGTTTGTAACACTCCAATGCAATTATATACAGGCAATATGGTATATGAGTTTAAATTCACAAACAAGACCCAGAGACAAGCACAAAACAAGTCGCTATTAAGGCGACAGCAAAGAGACGCCAATCTAGCTCCAACAACTCGTGCAATCACTTTCAGTATTACATCAAGGGTCAAACACAAACAGTCACGCTATCTGCAATGTGAAATCTCACTGTTGTTACATATTACAGCAGAAGAAGCAAAAACTAATCAAAAAACAGTAGTAGTCAACTCCAGAATAGACAGCTTTTCCTGGTTATATCGTACCTTGAGGCCTGGAGATGCGACCGGGCAGGAGGACAGGACAGTACCTAATAGTAGTCTGTTGGAAACTGGCGGAGAACAGATGGGGTATATGATAACTCACTGACATCAGGATAAGCCCGCCAGGAGTTCGCAGGGTCTTAGAGCCAAATTACAGTGAGTTTATAGTCTGTTCCTTTAACGTTTGCTATAGCCAGTAAGAATGATTTAATTTTCTAGAAATACAGTATGTACTCTGCTTTTTAGCCTTTGCTGGAGCCAGTAAAACTGATTTAATTTTATGTGAATACAGTTTGTACTATCAGTTAGTATAAAGGTACTGTCAAGCTTCTGCCAGAGGGACCCTATTCCTGGCTAGTACAGATTTGGTAATGAAGTAATCTTTACCCTGTAACACTTTAAGTGGATAACTTAAATTTTAAAGTTAGTGGACTGTTCTGTGTGTTCGCACCGGGTTGGAGTTCAGGTAGTAGCGTTGTGGGTCTTGGGAGCCACGCGGAGAATTAGTTAGAGAGGGGGGCTGCCCTGTAACACTTTAAGTGGATAACTTAAATTTTAAAGTTAGTGGACTGTTCTGTGCGTTCGCACCGGGTTGGAGTTCAGGTAGTAGCGTTGTGGGTCTTGGGAGCCACGCAGAGAATTAGTTAGAGAGGGGGACTGCCCTGTAACACTTTAAGTGGATAACTTAAATTTTAAAGTTAGTGGACTGTTCTGTGCGTTTGCACCGGGTTGGAGTTCAGGTAGTAGCGTTGTGGGTCTTGGGAGCCACGCGGAGAATTAGTTAGAGAGGGGGGCTGCCTCAGTGTCGCAAGCACGTCTTTACCAGGCACAGAATTTATCTGAATCTGATAAAACAATTGATATGTTTCTGCAACTTTAATTTTTAGAATTTTAAATTGTCAGGTTCATATGTTAAAGTTTTTTCCAACTAATTGTCAAAGTATTAGGAATGTTTTATTTGCAGTTCCTTCTTGTGAGGAAAAATCTGCTGAGTGTGGTTTAGTTTCTTCTTTTTCTCAGGTCACTCCTTATTGTTTAAAGTGCATTTATGACTTTGTAGATACTACATCCAAGGCTGTTGCCACTGGTACCATGTTGTTGGTTGCTGTGCTGTGAGGTTTGCCTGGCTGCATTCTCAGGACACCCCAGAATATGTAAAAAAATAGATTTTAAATTCTCCTTTGGATAGAGACTTAGTTTTTGGATCCTCAGCTGTAGGGGTTATTAAACAATGTGATGAGAGTGGTAAACTGATACAGGGAATCTCTAAGATTTTTCACCTCCCTTCTTTAAAATTTTCAAGGTATCTTCCACTCTCTCCAATTTTGGCAAGAAACAGAATAAAAAGTATTAACATATTGCTGGTAAGCAGACATTTAAAAAAAAAACAGTGGCAGGGAGGTTCCAAAAAGAAAGCAGGACCCCCCCCCCCCCAGAACAAATGACAAGCCAAGTGACTCAGAATGACTATGTAAGAAAACAGTCAATGTTCCGTGCTATAGCCAAAGTCAACCAGTCCAAAAGATAAAACGCTAAGCAAGAAAAAAGACTGGCTTGACACCGCTATATAAAATAAAATTTTTTTAATAAAAGTACTCCAACAAAGTAAGCGCTTTCGGGTTCTCCAACCCTTCATCAGACAATGAAACACATAAAAATTCACATTTAAAAACAAGCATCAACCAATCAGCTGTTAATATTTGACCCGCCTACTTTGTAGTGCAGGTTTTAAAGGTATCTTTTCATTTAAGCCTGGGTACCTATGTGAAGTGAGTGTAATTATCCATTTGGACTCTAAAGTTTCTGTATGCAGCTTAATGTCTCCCCCTCTAGCTCCCAACCTAACATTAACAATAGCTTTGAACATAAAGGTATGCGTGGGATTATCCTCTACATGCCTATACAAAGCATTTTGTTCTACCTTATTCCTAATACAAGAGAGATGTTGTAAAATTCTAACTTTCAACATGTGCGTTGTCATCCCTACATAGTAAGCCAAACATTTTTGGCACTCCGCTATGTAAACAACATGTGTTGTCCTGCACGTTGCCCTGGCTTTAAAATTAAATCTTCGTCCATCTACTGGATGCAAAAAAGTTGGATCTTTATTTATGCTGACACAAGCTTTGCAGTTGCCACATGGCAGTGTTCCAGCCTTGTTCATCCAAAATTTATTGCCAGAGGCTCCCTTCTCTCTGCATAATAAATCCTTAAGATTGGTATTGCGTCTATACCCAAAGCAAGGTGTGGGACCTATCATCTCACATAATCTGTCATCCCCCCTTAATATGTTCCAGTTCCTTTGGACAATGGCCTGTACGTCTTTCATGTTACTACTATAAGTAAAAAACATCTTAACTCCATTGGTTTTTCTTGGCTTTGGCATAGGACCCCTTTCATCCTGGTTTCTTCTTAACCAAGGTTTATATTCCTTGGTTCTACCCAGACCACTATGATTGATCTTTGTCTGTACCATCCTATCATTGTACCCTCTGTTGTTAAAGCATGTCCTTAAACTTTCAACTTCAATCTCATATTTATTATCTTCCAAACATAGTCTCGATGCCCTACACAGCTGTCCTTGAACTATGTTTGGAAAAAGGTATCGAGGATGCATACTATCAAACGATAGGTGGACAACAGGCCTATAGACAGGCACAGGGGGTGGCCATGGGCACCCCCTGTGCCAATACATATGCTAATCTGGTCTTACATTATTGGGAGACTGAGGCCATCATCAATAATGTTAACTGGGTGAATTATGTAGGAGCATATGCACGATTTGTAGATGATGTCTTTATGTATTGGTGAGGTAGTGAGCAAATGTTATACAATTTTCTTGAGTATCTGCATTCCACCACTTCGTTCCTAAGGTTCACCATGACCCATTCCATAGAATGTATAGATTTTCTAGATACCAGGATCACATTTGATTCAGGTGGTTATTCTTCTAGTTTATACAAAAAAGATTGTTGGACCAACCACTTACTATCGTTTGATAGTATGCATCCTCGATACCTTTTTCCAAACATAGTTCAAGGACAGCTGTGTAGGGCATCGAGACTATGTTTGGAAGATAATAAATATGAGATTGAAGTTGAAAGTTTAAGGACATGCTTTAACAACAGAGGGTACAATGATAGGATGGTACAGACAAAGATCAATCATAGTGGTCTGGGTAGAACCAAGGAATATAAACCTTGGTTAAGAAGAAACCAGGATGAAAGGGGTCCTATGCCAAAGCCAAGAAAAACCAATGGAGTTAAGATGTTTTTTACTTATAGTAGTAACATCAAAGACGTACAGGCCATTGTCCAAAGGAACTGGAACATATTAAGGGGGGATGACAGATTATGTGAGATGATAGGTCCCACACCTTGCTTTGGGTATAGACGCAATACCAATCTTAAGGATTTATTATGCAGAGAGAAGGGAGCCTCTGGCAATAAATTTTGGATGAACAAGGCTGGAACACTGCCATGTGGCAACTGCAAAGCTTGTGTCAGCATAAATAAAGATCCAACTTTTTTGCATTCAGTAGATGGATGAAGATTTAATTTTAAAGCCAGGGCAACATGCAAGACAACACATGTTGTTTACATAGCGGAGTGCCAAAAATGTTTGGCTTACTATGTAGGGATGACAACGCACATGTTGAAAGTTAGAATTTTACAACATCTCTCTTGTATTAGGAATAAGGTAGAACAAAATGCTTTGTATAGGCATGTAGAGGATAATCCCACACATACCTTTATGTTCAAAGCTATTGTTAATGTTAGGTTGGGAGCTAGAGGGGGAGACATTAAGCTGCATACAGAAACTTTAGAGTCCAAATGGATAATTACACTCACTTCACATAGGTACCCAGGCTTAAATGAAAAGATACCTTTAAAACCTGCACTACAAAGTAGGCGGGTCAAATATTAACAGCTGATTGGTTGATGCTTGTTTTTAAATGTGAATTTTTATGTGTTTCATTGTCTGATGAAGGGTTGGAGAACCCGAAAGCACTTACTTTGTTGGAGTACTTTTATTAAAAAAATTTTATTTTATATAGCGGTGTCAAGCCAGTCTTTTTTCTTGCTTGCAGAATGACTATGTAAAGCACCTTGTCCCTCTCTGCCACCCTGGCAACCGCTTTCCCTTCAAGTAAATATAAATCTCCATTTTTCTCTTTGGCAACATACTATTTCAGACAAGTGGGTTCTGAGACTTATTCAGTAGGACTACAGATGGAAGTGGAAAGAAATCCCTCCTCTCCTGAGAATTATTCCACAGCTACCTGACCATACCCCTCTGTTTTTCTGTGCCCTACAGCACATGCTTTCTCAGGGGATAATAGATACATTTTCTCTTTCCCAGATGGGAAGAAGTTTTTATTCAAGAATGCTTCTGGTGCCAAAGAAAGAAGATGCCTGGAAATCAGTTCTGAACCTTCTTTCCTAAACCAGTATGTGATAGTGCCCAAGTTCAATTTTTTTCATTTCACATCCTGTTACCTCTTCTTCCTCATTTGAGGTTCTTGGTAACCTTAGCCTATCACCGCATTCCTATCCATCCAAACTTCAGACATTTATTTAGGTTTTATGTGTCTGGATCACATTATCAGTTATCACTTGAACTATCTACCGCTTCAGGCATGTTTACAAAGTGGCTAACTCTGGTCATAGCCCATTGCAGGGCCACAGGGTATCCACTCTTTTCCATATTTAGATGAATTGCATATCTTTGTAGTGTCTTTTTCAAAGTTTCAGGAATCTATAATTTGGGTAAGAGATCTTCTATGAAAGCTGGGATTCCAAAAACAATTAAAAAGTCTTGTAGACTCCATCACACTGGATTGTGTTTCTGGGGTGTCCGCTAGACACCTCAGTACAAAGAGCTTTTCTTCCATAGCAAAAATAGATCTATATTTAGATCTGTTTTTTTTCTGGGGGGGGGTTCCACTCAGATGTTGGTCACTGTAAGGGAAAACCTCAGGATTCTGGGACTTGTGGCATCTGTGATTCTCATGATATCTCTGGTGAAACTCCAATAAGAAGGATACAATAGTATCTGAAGTCTATTTGTTCCCAGCACCAACACCCATTATCTTTTCAGATTCCAGTTTTAGGATTTTTGAGAAAATAAATCACTTGGTGGAGACATTATATATCTCTGAATCCCAGTCTCCCCTTCTCACCTCTTGCTCCATAGCAGTCAGTCACCACAAATGTGCCAGACTTTGCTTGGGAAGCAGTGTCAAAGGGGATAAAAGTGTAAAGTATCTGGGCAACAAAGACAGACATAAACACATAAACATAAAAGATGCCTGCTCTTATCAAGACACTCAACTCTCTGAATCATCTTTGGTCCCCAGGACCACTTTAAATTGTTATAGGCAATACCACAATAATGCAGTACATAAACAAGCTTGGGGAAACCAGGTCATACCACTGTTGCAGCCTATCAGTGTTTGCATGGCATATAGCTTTACAACACAATCTCATTCTACAGGCATCCTGCATTCCAACATAGTAAAACTGTGTGGCATATAAGATGAGCAGGACAAGGGCAGGCCCTCATGAATGAAAACTAAATAAGAAGGTCTTCGTAAACACAAAATATTTTCTAGTTGATGAGAGCAGCATACCCAGTACCCATTTAAAGATAGTATTTTTCTCGTTTTACAATATCTGTTTAATTTCTATGGTCTGTGTTACCCCTTCTTCAAGGTTCATTTGTCAGCCATTTCTATGGATTTCCCTCTTTCAAGACACTCTCATGTCGAAATATTTTTAAAGGGAATATTGCATAAGATACCTCCAAGAAAACCTGTGGCTGCTCCTTGAGATCTTAATTTTGTATTAGAAAAGGTAACACATGTTAAATTTGAACCAGCTTATTTGATTGGCTTGAGGCTATTAACATGGAAAACAGATGTTCTTCATGTTTCACTGTTGCAGTCATCAGATTTGGGTTATCCCTGCCAGGGTAGCCCTCGGCCAGCCCGAATACCAGAGGCTTAGTATTTCTGTGTCAGTTGCTGTCGCTTCAGGACTGACGTCACGTCATCAGTAGCATAAAGTAAGGCAACCAACGCCATTACATCAGTCTTTCTTGCCATGGAGCCTGAAGCAGAAGCAGTTCGCACGAGTGCCCATCAGCTGCTACCTGAGTTTTGTCTACCGAACTGAAGCTGAAGTCTTCTAAAGCTAAGTACCCCGTTGGGGATCCTTTTTTCTTGTGCTAACCGATGTCAGAAAAAGTTGACAATTGTCTCGCCTGTGGAAAGCAAATACCACACTGAGACTTTCATTTTTACTGTGTCACTTGTTTAGGCCCAGACCATGACATCCCCCGCTACTGCTTCGGTGCTTTGTTCAACACCAGAACTATCTGTCGTCGGGCCCTTATTGTAGCTAGATATTTTTGTTTACAGTCCTCGAACTCCGATATGGCTTCGGTAAGCCATCCGACAGCAGATCTTCCAAAAAAAGTAAAGATAAAGACAGAGACAGACCATACAGGTACAAACCTACCAACGATGCTGCCGTTAAATTAGTCGTCAGTTCTCCGGTCCTCAGTGAGGTGCTTTCGCAGCCCCTGATGCCCACTTCTGTGGATTTGCGGGCTGCTACCGAGACCCTTTCGAAGTCCAGTATGCCACAAAACTCTTTTTCGACTAAGGATCCTCCGGTCGTATCTACCTTGGATGGGTCCAGAGCCGCTGAGCAAGCATCGGCTTCCAAGGAAGTCCTTTGCACTACCGATTCTCATCACAAACCAGCGTCTTCTTTCATGAAGTGACAGCAACTGACACAGAAATACTAAGCCTCTGGTATTCGGGCTGGCCGAGGGCTACCCTGGCAGGGATAACCCAAATCTGATGACTGCAACAGTGAAACATGAAGAACATCTGTTTTCCATGTTAATAGCCTCAAGCCAATCAAATAAGCTGGTTCAAATTTAACATGTGTTACCTTCTTTTGTTCTTTTAAAACCGACTGAGTTTTTTAGGCCCAGGTTACGAATCACACCCAAGAAACCGATGACCCAATCTCATGCACCTGCTTCCTTGCCTCAGTCTCAGATGCTTAAAATGGCGGAAAACCTTATCATGCTGATCAGGGGAAGCCAAGCTACCTCTTCCAAAAGGAAAAGAGATCTGTCCTCTGTAGTTTTGTCTGAACAGGAGTCTGATGACTCTGATGCATCTGAATATGAAGACATGCAACCCCTCTCAACTTATGAGGGTTCTGATGCAGAGGATTCCATTCCTTCAGCCTCTCCCCAGAGGATTTTTCCTTTGGGGAAACCCTTCATACCTTAAGAGAGCATTTCCAATGGGAAAGTTAGGACTACCATCAGTCTAAAAAGAGACTCAGGGAATTCTTAGATCTTCCACAACACAGACCCTTGGCCATCCTCCCAGTCCTGGATGTTGTGGAGGATATTTTCCTGGAATCCAGTTAACTCCTGATATCCTCCCTCCTGTACCCAGAAAACCAGACAGGTACTACAGAGTCCCTGACTCACACAAATTTCTTTTTAAAAATCCTACTGCTGACCCTGAGGTAATTTCTCAAGGGCCTAATGGAATTAAATCAACCTCTGCTAAGAATCCCACACCCTCAGATAGGGATTCCTGAGCACTAGACAGATGGTGTAAAAAAGTATATGCCTCAGCTACTCTTGCCATCAGGGCACTCAATTGTCAGTTCCATATGCTAAAATTTCAGCAACATACCCTGGAACTCCTCAAACAAAAAATGTCTTTCTTTTTTGCTTGTGCAGAATCTAAAGAGTTACAAGAGTTAATACATTCTGCAAGTCAAGTAACTAAACACACGTTGCATTGTGGTTTTCATGCCCTAGAAGCTTCTTGCAGGGCAGCAGTCACTGGATCTGTCCTTAAAAGGCATGCATGGCTTAAGGAACAGCCCTTGCCAGACCATGTTAAATCTGAATTGTTGGATACCCCCTTGCACAAAGACAACTTATTTGGCACTAAGGCAAAAGAGGTCTTATAAAAGATGGAAGAAAAAGCAAAATCTATGCAGACAGTTAAGGATTTCTTACAGGTCCAGCCACCCAGGTTCAACAGGCATTGTCCCACCAAGCAATGGTCCTTTCCTGCTCCCACCAGGCCAGTTCAGCCCAGACCATGGGGAACCATGCCCCCCCCCCCCAGATAGCAGCCACAGGGAATGCAGAGATCTAAGCAGTAGACTACCTCCACTTCAAAACTAGGGAGTTCTAAGCCACCCCCTTATGGTAAGAAATCACAACGACTCTCCTCACCACCCCCCTCTTTCTGCCCACCTTCCCTTACCCCTAGGAGGAAAACTCTTTTTTCACACAAGCACCTGGGCCACCATTACCAATGACCGCCAGGTTCTCAACACAGTGTCCCAGGGATACAAGTTTTCTTTCCACACCCTTTCAACTCCAAAAGTGATCCCAGGTCTACCTCCAAACCAGTGGGTAGAAGCAAAAAAGCAAGTCCTTTCCCTTCTCTCTAAGAGTGCAGTAGAGCACGTTCCTGCAGAACAGAATGGCCAAGGTTTCTACCCCAGACTTTTTTTGGTACCCAGAAAAGAGGGAACCTGGCACCCTATCCTCACTCTATCCATTCTAAACACCTTCCTGGTGATCCCAAAATTCAAAATGCTCACCCTCCAGCAGTTGCTACCCATGCTATCCAAGAATGCTTGGCTAGCCACCCTAGACCTAAAAGAGGCCTACCTCCATATTCCTATCAGGGACTCATGCAAAAAATATCTCCGTTTCAGGGCAGGATCTCAGCACTTTCAGTTCTCTGCACTTCCCTTTGGCTTATCTACTGCTCCCAGAGTTTTCACAAAGTGTTTGGCTCTGGCCATTGCTTTTTGCAGGTAAAGGAATATCCAGATTTACCCATACTTAGATGACTACCTAATTCAGTCAGACAGTCAGGAAAAGCTACTCAAGCACCTGGCCTTTGTAAAGTCCCTACTAACCTCCCTAGGGTACACAATCAACGAAACAAAATCCAAACAGGTACCCACCCAAAGGATTATATTCCTGGGAGCAAGCCTGGACATAGCTTCCCAGATTGCATTCCTTACACCAGAGAAGCAAACTTTATTGACAGCCTACTTCTCTCAGCTAGCCACCAGCCCCCATCCATCTGCAAGGAAAATCATGCAAGCTCTGGGGTTCATGGCATCTTGCATTCTACTCATTCCATATGCCAGACTGCATATGAGGAAACATCAGTGATACCTAAAAAGCCTTTGGTGTCAACACTCTCAAGACCTGGAGACTTTCATACCTATAATACCTTGCCTTAGAAAAGTTTTTCTTTGGTGGGCAACAGCATGCTCCCACAACAAGGGACTACCTTTCTCACCACCCCCGCCATCCAGACCCTTACCACAGATGCATCAGACTATGCCTGGGGTGCACACCTGGACAGCAGGTGCATACAGGGCCAATGGACTCCACAGCAAATCCATCTGCACATTAACCAAAAAGAGATGATACCTGTCCAGCATGCCTTGATAGCTTTCAAGCTTCTTCTCTCCCCAGGGGGCTCTCCTGATCAAATCAGGCAACACCACTGTGATGTGGTATATCAACAAGCAGGGAGGGACTCACTCCTACCCTCTATGCAGACTGTCCATGACCCTTTAGCACACAGCCTCTGCCATGCAACTCCACCTGTTAGCACAATTTCTACCAGGTTCTCCCAACTCTCTGGCAGACCACTTAAGCAGAAATCTTCTGTACCCACATGAGTGGCAGCTCGACAGAAGAACCTTCACCCTAATAACTCAGAAATGGGGCACCTCAAAGGTTGACGTCATTGTCTCCCACAACAACCATCAGCTGAGCAAGTTCTGCACCAGGGAGCATCACTGCCTGACTTGGAAAGTGGATGCCCTTTACTTTCCCTGGGTCAGTCTATCCTTTCCTCCACTACCTCTCATCTGCAGGGTACTACTCAAAGTAAAGGAGGAAAAACCAAGGACAATTCTTATAGCCCCAGACTGGCCTTGCCAGCACTGGTACCCCTTGATGCACAGCCTGTCTCCACTGCCACCATGGCATCTTCCTCAGATTCCAGACCTCCTGACCCAGAGGGAAAGGAAATTCATGTATCCCCAATTGCAAACACTCAGTTTGCCAGCTTGGCTTATTCTCTAACCCCTGAAAGGACAAAACCTGGAGACCAATACTGGACCTGTCTATGCTAAATACGTTTCTGGAAGTTCCAAAATTCAAGATATTGACTCTACAGCAGCTACTGCCCATGCTGGGCAAGAAGGCTTGGCTCGTAACTTTGGACCTAAAAGAGGCATACCTGCATGTCCCAATCAGACAATCTTGCAGAAGATACCTCAGATTGATAGCTGGCTCAATGCATTACCAATTCTCTGCACTGCCCTTTGGCTTATCTACTGCACCCAGGGACTTCACAAAATGCCTGGCACCAGTAATTGTGTTTTTCAGACAAAAAGAAATTCAGATATATCCCTACTTGGACGACTGCCTAATTCAAGCAGAGAACAAAGACATTTTTCTAAAGCATCTGGTGTTTGTAAAAAGATTACTAATTGGCTTAGGGTACACAGTAAATGAAAAGAAATCAAAACTAGTGCCCTCTCAAGAGATAATATTCCTGGGTGCATGCTTAAATACAACTGCCCAGATGGCTTATCTCATGCCAGACAAACAAAAGCAACGGACTACTTACTTCAAGAAATTGGCAACAAAAACCCACCTATCTGCAAGGAAAATCCTGCAGGCCTTGGGTTTCATGGCATCCTGCATTCTACTAATTCCATATGCCAGACTGCATATGAGGAAACTACAATGGTATCTAAAAAGTGTTTGGACTCAGCATTGCCACAGCCTGGAGACAGTAATTGCACTCATTCCCTGCCTGCAACAGGAGTTTTGATGGTGGGCAGAAGCCTGTCACCACAACAAGGGTCTGCCATTCAGCTTACCCACAGCCAGACAGACACTGACAACGGATGCATCAGATTATGCCTGGGGGGGCCCATATGGCAGGAAAATGTATTCAGGACACATGGCCTGCAAAGCAGATGCATCTTCACATCAATCAAAAAGAGATGCTAGCTGTTCAAAATGCCCTGACAGATTTCAAGGACCTGCTTCATCCAGGACAGTTACTGATAAAGACAGACAACACTACAGTCACGTGGTACATACACAAGCAAGGAGGTACACATTCCTACCCCCTCTGCAGACAAGCAATGACCTTATGGGACACAGCATTGGCTTTTCAAGTTCACCTGCAAGCACAATTCCTGCCAGGAAAAAGAAATACTCTGGCAGACGAACTAAGCAGAAACCTCATGGATCCCCACGAATGGAAACTGGATCCACAAGTCATCAGCATGATAATAGGAAAATGGGGATGCCCAGACATAGATTTATTTGCCTCCCCTCACAACTGCCAATTGCAGAGATTTTGCACAAAGATTTATCACAAGCAAGCATGGAAAGTGGACGCCCTATCCTTCAGCTGGAAAAATCTAACAGTATATGCTTTTCTCCCACTGCCTCTCCTTTCCAGGGTACTCCTAAAGGTCAGACAAGAGAAGCCAAAAATTATACTGATTGCACCAGACTGGCCACGCCAGCACTGGTACCCAATCCTAAAGAGCTTGTCTCACAGTCCAGCATGGATATTGCCTCAAACTTCTCACTTGCTGACCCAACAAAACCATCAGATCCTGCACAGCCAACTCAGGACCTTAAATCTGGCAGCATGGCGGATAATGTAGCCATTCAGAACACTCCTCTTTCAAAAGCTCTTATGGATGTTTTCTTGGAGGCCAGGAGGCCCAGTACCAGAAAATCTTATGCAGAAAAATGGAAGAGATTCTGTGCTTGGAACCAGGAACAAAGCATTGACACATGTATACCAAATATCCCTCAGATTTTACAATACCTAACTGAGATGCTAAACAAAGCCCTTTCTTTCTCATCTATTAAGATTCATGCCTCTGCCATTTCAGCCCATTACAATACGGAACCACCTATCTTTTCTCATCCTTTAATAAGGCAGTACCTCAGAGGGGCCAAAAACATTAGGCCTCCAAGGAGAGCACCAATTCCAGCCTGGGACCTCAGTTATGTTTTGGAAAAACGCTGCCTCCTTTTGAGCCAGCATCAACAACAGATATAAAAGTTTTATCCTGGAAAACAGCTCTGCTCCTCGCAATAACCTCACGCAAGGTGAATCTCGGAGTTACAAGCATTCATGGCTGTGGAACCTTTCATCATTTTTCATCCAGACAGGGTTTCTCTGAGGACAAACCCTACATTTATGCCTAAGGTGGTGTCCAGTGTGGCCCTCAACCAAACCATTCACTTGCCTACCTTTTATCCAAATCCACAGAACAAGGGTGAGAAAATTCTGAATTCTTTGGACATACACAGGCAATTACGCTTCTTCTTGGACAGAACTAAAGCTTTCAGAAAGACTGAACAACTTTTAGTGTCATATGTTGCAGGATCACAAGGAAAGGCTATCTCAAAACAGACTATTTCTAAATGGATAGGCCATTGCATCCGTTTCTGTTATTTTCAACATGGCAAATCAGTGCCTAAGGGCATTAGGCCTCATTCCACCAGAGCAGCAGCCACTTCAGCAGCCTTCCTCAGAGGAGTACCAACCAAAGATATCTTAGAGGCTGCAACTTGGAGTTCAGTGCCCACCTTCACAAAGCACTACCACTTACCTCTTTACTCTTAAGTCCAGAGCAGGCTTTGCCACTGCAGTTCTGCAGGGCCTCATAGCATCTCCTAATCCCATTTAGCCCAGCCACTCATCCTCAGCTTTGGGATTCAACCCAAGAGTAATGACTGCAACAGTGAAACACGATGAACATAGTACAGTTGTGTACCTACCATAAATGTAGATGTTCGAGTGTATTCACTGTTGCAGTCCAGGTTACCCACCCACCATTCCCCCTTTTCTTTGCTGGGACTTATCTACACTTCTCTATCCTATACAACCTATTTGGTGTATTTGATTGTAGATGAAGGAAATGTTATTTTTGTGCATGCATTTTTATTGGCATATTTTTCAGCCTACCATTTTGGGGGCACCTGACATGTGGGGCAAGAAAAACTGAAGAAAATGGCATCGGCTGCATTTTTTATACCCCTGGTGCACTGACGTCAGGGAAGAGGCGACAGCAACTGACGCCGGACCTAGACTTTGGAATTCTGGCCAACTGAGGGTAGCCTGCCAGCAGGATAACCCAAGAGTAATGACTGCAACAGTGAATACACTCAAACATCTACATTTATGGTAGGTACACAACTGTAGTTTTCCTTGACTTCCTTCATCCATTTCCTCAGCTTTGGGAATCAACCCAAATGTGATGACTGCAACAGTGAAATATGAAGAACATAGTACAGTTATGTACACTTACCATAAATGTAGATGTTCTAGTGTATTCACTGTCGCAGTCCCGGTTCCCCCCCCTCCATCCTCCTCTTCCTTCTTCTCTTTCCTTACAAGGGACATATTGATATTTACTTTCTACTGGTGGGGTTCTTCCACCAGAGCCTGGCTCCCACTTGAGGGCCTCTGACAAGTTAGGGCAAGAAAAACTGATGTAATGGCGTCGGCTGCCTTACTTTATACTACTGATGACCTGACGTCAGTCCTGAAGTGATAGCAACTGACGCAGAAATACTAAGCCTCTGGTATTCAGGCCAGCTAAGGGCTACCCTGACAGGGATAACCCAAATGTGATGACTGCAACAGTGAATACACTCAAACATCTATATTTACGGTAAGTGTACACAACTGTACTTTTTACTGATTAATCTGACCTTTGCAAGATGTATTTCTGAGTTGCAAGGTCTTATGGTGGGTTAACCACATCTAATTTTCCATTAAGACAGGGTTTCCTTGCAAACCAATCCTTCTTTTATGCATAAATCATTATCCAGGTTTACTTTAAACTAGACTTTCCATCTCCCTGTGTCCTTCCCTGAACCCAAAAATGACTGAGGAAAGGATACTTCACACCCTGGTTTTCCACAAACAACTAAGGTGCTATCTTGCAAGAACAAAATCTTTCAGAATTTTCAATCAGTTGTTCATTTCTTGTGAGGGTAAGGCATTCCCACCACAGCAGAACTATTCCAGGCAGGGTCAAGGCACACTCTACCAGGGCCTTTGCTTCATTTATGGCTTTTTGAAAATGGTTGTACTCTATAATTATTTTAGAAACAGCCATGTTTCCTTTGTACAAACTTGCAAAGCACTAAAAGTTAGATTTCTTCTCCAGGTCTAAGTCTTGCTTTACAAGGATCATTCTCCAGGGGCTCCTGGACTCATCTCCTTTCCCTTCCCAGTTCTTCTAAGTATTGATAATCTACCTAACTAGCTTAGGCTTCAGCATCAATGATCAATATGAAGAACATAGTGCAGTTATACAAGTAAACTTAACATGGTAAATGTTCAAATGATCACTGCTCAAGTAGCTCCCTCCATCCCAGTTGTTTTTAGTGTCATGGTGTGGACATTTGATTTTTATTGTCCTCTCAGAGCTCATCTTCTCTGTTTCAGTCAACATGAAAGCTCTGAAGGGCTTAACACCCAAACTGGTCTTTTAGTCAGCACTGCTCAAGCTGAGTAATCTGAAGTTTTTGAAGCTGGCTGACTGTGCAGTATGTAACCCATATATATTAGGCTACTGTTGTGGTAAGTTTACTTACACAACTTTACTGTCCCTAGTGCATTCGCTATTCATCCTTCCAGGGAAAGATAGCCAGTACCACAGTAGTGATTGCACAAATGAATGAAAGTCACTGGTGTTTCACAAACAAGCCTTTCTTACATTAGAAAAGTTTAAAAAGAAAAAGAAGAGCCGAAGTGTGAGGTTATAAAACTGTGAAAGAATAAACATATATTAAGGATAGTAGCAGTGCATGGAAATGAAAAGCAAAACTGAGACGGGTATTTTAGTAATTAAAGTATAGAAATATACAGAATGAAAGTGGAATCAATAAATGACATCTAGTGAGTCACTCAGGTAGTGGGTGGTTGTGTGAAAAGTGAAGGAACTGTAATTTCATGCAATAAGGATGCTATTTCACAAAATAAGTGAGACTTGCTGCAGAAGATAAATTATTAATGTGTTGCGCAGTTATGTATTTATTAATTTAAAGTGTTGTTATCCAGGCAAGTGAGTGGTCCAAAGTCCCTTTTCAGCCACAACTGGATGCAGAGGCGTGAAATAAATAGAGACTTAATATGTATATAATAATAAACATAGTGACAGAGCATAAAGTATTATATAAGCACAGATGTTATAAAATACAGAACACAGTTACCTTGAAATGTTATATATAAGCACAGTTAATATCAGCTATTGAGCAAAAATTGATTACTTTATTATACGGTTTGGAAATCATGGCAGTGTGATCATGAAAATCATCAGCAAATGGGGAATGAGCTCCTGTCGCAGTCATCATCATCATCATCACCAATCCCCTTTTCCTGCTTTCTACATAGAGTCGGGGTATCACATCAACTATCACCATCTCTCAATTCAGTGACAATCTCCTAGCTTCTTTAATAGTCAAGCCTATCTGTCACAGGTCTTTTCTCACACAGTCTATTCATCTCTTTGCTGGATGTCCTTCTTTCCTCTTGCTTTCTTTGTGTGTCTCCCAAATCTTCTTCACCAAATCATCTTCAGCTTTTCTGCTCATGTGCCTGAACCATGGTAATCTGTTCTCTTTGACCTTCTCCGCAGCTGCTCATATTCTGATGCATTTGTTTTTATGCCTGTGCACATGTACTGGCCTCACTATTGTACTTTTCAGCTTCTTTGGCAGTCTTCTGTCATTCACCACCCCCTGACTCTCTGCACTCTTTGACTGCTGCCACACTGATTATAGTTTTTGACCTCCTCATTCAGACTTCCCATTTTCCTCAACAACCTCTCCTAGAAGGTTATCCTGTTCCACTATTTTTCACTTTCTCTCAGTTTTCAGGTCTATGTTATGTGATTGAAAGACGTGTTCATTGAACACATCTTCATTGACGCATAAACAGCGAATACACTAATCTCCAAATGCCCACTTCCTAGGGGACAAAAATCGCTAGGCCAAAGAAAAACAAAACTTTCAAATCCTACAATGTGGGGGGCTTTGCCCCCCCCATAACTAAATATACCAACTCCGAGATTGCACTACAGTGGGGAAGAGGGCAAATCCCCAATGACAGCCAAGTATCTTTTTCCCCTGGGAAAAAAATTCACTGAAGTGGCTGTTCGGAGTTTAGTGTGTTCACTGTTTATGTTTTGATGAAGACGTCTTTCGATCACATTATACAGATCCTCAGTTTTCAGCTTCTTCTGATCTTCCTTTTTGCTGCCATGATAACTGTCATCCGTACAGTTTCATTCCACGTCTTCAATTTTCATTTTCATTCCTGTATCATTTGCTGAGATTCTTGCTCAGAGTTTGCACGTCACATTGTCTGCATGCAGCGTTTGCTGCTCTTTCCCATTCGACCTGTTTGCCAATTTAGTCCATCACCAGTAAAGGCAGCGGTGAGCTCACCCGCTGTAATACAAATCGACCTCACCGATCTTCTGACAGACCCTAGATCTCTAGGGCTAACAATACTGCAGGAAAAGCACTGTTCTCCCACTCCATAACTAGAACCTGGAATAATGTCCCTCCTGCTCTGACTTCTGCCCCTACCTCTTCTCACTTTAAAAATTCACTTAGAACACACAAAGAATAAGTGGCTATGCCCATGTATTACATAAGTCCTCAAATTATTCCACGTATATACTTCACTTCTTAATATACCTACTGTAATATATATTACAGTCTAGGTCTTCTCCTAATGCTGACTGAATTTGTATACTTATTCTGTTATTAACCATGTGTAACTATTTTTTCCTGTATATATAGGTCTTATGTTTTCTGCTGTATACTGTAATTTAACATATTGTTTGAAAATTCTCTGTATACTGTATTTTAACATATTGTGTAAAATTTTAGCTTTTCTCCCCGGGCCTCTGCTGAAAATGGACCTGTGTCCTGTTGCACCATCCCGGTTAACAAATGTAAAATAAAATAAAATAAATAAATGATGGGCATCCACTCCTCTGTGAGTCCAAACACTGTTGGCATTTCTGTCATTGGGTCTTGTATATTGCCTACACTAATTCTACCAATTTTTCTGGGACTGCGAATCTTTGGACGGTCCACCTCAACTTTCTTCGGATATTGTTATACGATTTCTTCAAATTTAAGAATGCTCATTTGGACTCTTTCTTCATCTCTAGCTACTTCTCCACTATCTCTTTTACTTCAAGCACTAGGTCAGTGGAGCTGCATTCTGATCTGAATCTGATTTGCTCACCTCCCATCAAACTTTCTACTACTGTGCAGATTGATCAATCATTCTCTTTAGTACTTAAATGCAGTGTGCAAGGGTTTGATAACTGCACACTGCACACAATTGTGAATGTTCCTATTTTCCTGTACATTGGCACAAGAATGCTTATTCTCCAGCCATCTGGATATGCCTTTCTCTGCATACTGCTATGAGTAAGCCCCAGGAGCTACTTATCTCCTAAGTCACTCAACATTTTATTCATGTCTGCTACAACCTCATCCGAGCTTGCTGTTTTTCCTGCATTCATTTTCCTTAGTGCTCATCTTACTTCTTCTAGGGATGCCTGTTCTCCCTTTTTAACTGTAGACTGTGTGTGCTTCTGTGGCTGTGGAAGTATTATTTCCATGTGTCTTTGATGTCCTGTGGATTGGTGACCGGGCTGTTACTGGCATCCCTAATATCTAATGACTGTCTTCTGTATCCTTCTGTCTTTGTCGTGCAGCTGCCTTCTTCTTTGTTATTGCAACTGCTCTCTTAACCTTTTTGTTAGTCAACCAGCATTCCTTCTTACTTTGGTCTGTGTTTTCTGTCTCCCATTTCCCTGCACTCTTTTCTTTGGATACCTTCCAAGACTTCCACATTCCCTCACCAGGTATCATTATGTACCTTATTTCCACACCTTGCTCAGGCACATACTTGTTCTCTAATCCTCACACATGCTGCTTTGAGATGCTGCCATTCTTCTTATTCAGCTCTTTTCTAGAGGTGTTGGAGTTCTAATTTTTTCTTTTAACTATTTTGCTTTGACACCAGTCAACTTCCAGATCTTCAGTTTAGTCTCTGTTGATGTTAGAGCCTTCTTTTTGCCACTGATTGTGGCCACCATAGGTTTATGCTGCAAGGTGACTGTTTCACTGGTGAGGACTTTGTAATCGTTGATTCTACCTCACTGCCCTTTCCTTATTAGAAGGAAGTCTACTTGACTTGTATGTTGGTCGCTCCTGTATGTGATACTGTGACTGTCTATCTTGCTGAACTGTGTGCTGGCCACCATGAAGCTATTTGCTAGACAAAAGTCTAGAATGACCCCTCCTTGTTTATTCATTCCTATTATCCCACCCATGTTGCCCCAGGCAGTACTCATATCTGGTTTTGTTTGTTCCAATATCTACAGTCAGATCCCTCATTATCAACACTTATTAATTTTGCCCTGCTTTATCTAATACTTCCTGCAACTGCTGCCTGAATGCATTCTTTTCCTCACTATCACAACCCTGCTGTAGACTGAAATTATGAATACTGTCCTATCTTTATACTGGAGTCTAATTGCCATGAGTCGGTCTCTAATTCTGATATCCCTCACTGTCTTCTGAAAACTATCCCTTCACTGCAGTTATCCTCCCCTGAGCAGTAGACTATGGATTCCAAACCAAGCAGCTTTCCTTCACTGCCTTTCCACCTTGTCAGCTGGACACACTGGATGTACATTTTTCTCCTTACCATCATGTTATTCACTTCCAAACTGCATCCTGTCAATGAATCTGTACTAGTTTAGCAATTCTTAGCTCATTTTTGTTAGGTTGGTTGCTTTTACATCCTGATTTCACAAGAGAGCTATCTCAGGTAGTTCAAGCCTGGAAACTGAACTCCAGCCAGCTAGTAGCCTATTGACCAAGGGCTGCTGGTCTTTGACTGGCATGCATTGGCCAATAGGGACACCCCCTCCTACTATTAGCATAGGTCCCTAGTGCAGGTACGTGTAGACCACAATCCTCAGCCAATTTATCACTGGCGAGTACCAATGCCCATTTTTAGCAACATTAATCAACATAGTCAAATCACTTAGAAATAAGTTTTTACACTGATGGGTGGCTACACCTAACATAGCGTGTAGTCTGTGATATATGATTTTCTATCTATAGGATATAGTGCATCACAGGTATTTAAATCTCTTATCCTGATAAGCACTATCTAGAGTCTATGCTGCTGCTCACAACTCCATTCAGTTATTTTTTGAGTGACTTTTGAGGTAGAAATACCCCTCAAGGATACAGGAAGAACATACAAACTCAACACAGGCATTGGCTAGAGGTCAGAATCAAAGCCCGTATCTTGTGCTTGGTAGACAAATATCTTAACCATTATACCAAAGGTGCAAACTCTGTGTTGTTACAGAATCCAGCTAGTTGTTGATTGAACTGCACAGACATTGAGTCAACTGATTGGTTGGTAAAATACTGATATGAAACATCCACATAGCTTGGTGAGAGAGCTGAGGTAATTAACTGCTTGCATTTTTAGGAAAGCTATTGTCATATAAAGCAAGAAAATATATTTGTTTTCTCTTAAATAATCTTGCAAAGATGTGTTTACTAAAAGCATGTTAGCCATGGAAAGAGCTGGCAGTTGATTTCAGCAATGTCTAGTGTGGGTTATAGCAAGACAAACAGATAAAGTGAATGGTACATTGTTTATGTTTATTGTCTTGCAACCCTCACATTTTTTTCTTATGTTGTTGCTTTTTCTTTTATGTCTTCTATGTTCAGGTTGTACCTAATGAGGGTCTTTGGTCCAGTGTTACCCAGTTAGCGAATTTAAATAATTAAATAAATGCATGGTAACTATCATACTGACAGCACACCCCTTAGAGCTGACCCAGTAGTCAAGGACTTAAGGACATACATAGATAGTAATCTAGCTTTTGATTATCACGTGTCTACAGTGGTGAGGAAATCACTCTGTGTTGCACAGATTATAAACAAAGGTATGGTATCTAAGTCCAAGGAAGTCATTGTTTACACTGTATTTAGCATTCATCAGACCTGTCATAGGTTCATAGGTTCATAGGTAGGTACTAGGCTATTGGCCCTAGGGCCTATATCAGCCTAGCCAAATGGTACCCTGGCTTTTGCCACCCAAGAAAATTATTTTCCTGTGCCCCTGTCAAGCAGAGCCACAGAAGTGATCCCCAGGGTGAATTTCCTATCTCCCATCCAATCATCAAGATTTTTCTTGAAGAGTGCTAATGAGGAACTTTGTTTGATATAGATAGGTAGTTTGTTCCAGAGTATGGGACGTCTCTGGGACAGGAATCTATCCCTCCAGCATGTTCTGTTTATTGTGGCGACAAGATTTAGGTCCCTAGAGCGTGTAGCTCAGGGGGATTGGGATTTTTTAAAGTGGAGAATGTCCAACAGCTCTGGGTTTGACATAGTTTTGTATGTTAGGCAGAGACTGCCTCTGAATAGGCTATGCGACAGAGTAAAGCTGGAGTTTTTTGAGACGGTCTGCGTAGGGCATCTGTTTGAGGACAGTAATCCTCTTTGTGAGGTATTTCTTTGGCCTTTCCAGTTGTTGTAGATGTCTTGTGAGGTACATACCAAAAGGGGCATTGTACTCTATAATGGGTCTAATGAGTGATGAGTAGAGGGGAACAATGACCTCTTTTTTCCTGGATGAGAAACCTTTTCTGATGAGGTGTGCCACGTAGAAGGATTTCCTGACTACTGTGGTGATGTGATTATCAAAGGAGAGACTACTGTCCACCTGTGTCCCAAGGTCTCTTATCACACTTTTGGTGTTAAGTAGACTACCAGCTATGTGGTAGTTCATGGGTACAGTGTTTTTACCAAAAGGTATGACAATGCACTTTTTGGCATTGAGCTTGAGGCCATGGCTTTGACACCAAGCATCTGTCTCAGTGAGGTCTTTTGTAGGATGTCCACATCGTTAGGAGTTTTGATTATGGCTCCTAGTTTGCAGTCATCTGCAAAATTTGTTAGCCTAAGACCTTCTGTGTTAGCCTGTACTTCAGAGAAGTAGATATCAAACAGGAGAGGACCTAGGATTGAACCCTGTGGTACTTCACTTGTCACTGGTCTGAAGTTGGATTTAGAGTCTACTGCTTTCACAGTGTGGATTCTGTCATGGAGTACAATGTCCCCACTGGTATGTACCTAACCAGGTATATCCAACAATTGGAACATCCACAGAGGTTCCTCACTAAAAGAATACAGGGCATAAGTAATTTGTCCTGTGCAGACCGCCTCAAGGCTCTATCCCTGAATTCTGTCTCCTACAGGCTTTTGAATGGAGATCTGTGCCTGGCATACAGAGCATTGTCAGACCCCACTATGATGGACCTCCTGCATATCCGCAAAACAAATAACACCAGAATTACTTGTTCTAAAGACTTAAGCCTTGCCTGTGATATAAGTAGGACCTGCTGGAGAGATAGGTATGTATCCCAGAAACTACCGCATCTATGGGACAGACTCCCCATCCATGTGAAGCAGAGTTCCTCCCTAACCCAATTCAAGTGCAACTTGGACAATTGGATGGGAAACCAGAAATTCATCCCTGGTTTGGTGCCTATGTCTCTAATGGACACTGGTAACCTGTAAATGGTTCCTCTCCCAGGCCCATGCTTACACTTATCAAGGGTAGCAGAACTTGTCAGAGATTTGGGATGCATGGCTAGGCTTAAAAAGGCCCTTGTGGTCATTACCCTAGTAAACACCTATGAACATGCACACACAGACACACACACCGACTGAAAGAACTCCAGCTCTATTCAGTCGCATACCGCTTGCTCAGAGGTGACCTGTGCCTGACATATAAGGCCATGTCAAACCCAGATTTGATGAATATGCTTCACCTCAAAAAATCTAGATCCCTCAGAACCACAAGGGCGGGAGACTTAAACCTTGACACGGTTATTAATAGAACATGCTGGAGGGACAGATTCATCACCCAGAGACTCCCTATGCTGTGGAACAAAATCCCGGTACATGTGAGGCAGAGCACCTCGCTGGCCTTGTTCAAGAGTAATCTTGACCAATGGATGGGAGATCGCAGATATACCCCAGGGATTACTTCAGTGTCACTGCTTGACAGAGGCACAGCAAAATAATAGGCATAGTTTTCTTCAAACTAAAGGGGTGGCGAAAGCCACATAACTATGGGCTAGGCTTATAAATGCCCTTGGGCAGATAGCCTAGTATGAACCTATGAACCTATGAACACACACACACACACACACACACACACGTATATATGTGTGTGTATGTGTATATATATATATATATATATATATATATATATATATATATATATATATATATATATATATACGTGTGTGTGTGTGTGTGTGTGTGTGTGTGTGTGTGCGTGTACGTATATAGTGTTAAATGTTATTTTTGGTCAACAGTCCTGTGGAAATGGCATTTTTTAAGCTGCTCCAGTGATGTTGAGGGATGAAGCCCTAACTGTGGCCAATGTGATTCAGGCTTCTTTAGTGGCCAGGTAAGTGGAAAGGAGAATGGCCATGCCTATCCTGGGGAAGGGGGTCATGATTATAAAGGTGTATCACTCACTAAACCTTGTTAGATGCTGGGACTTGGAGCATTTGCTGGTATGGACATACAGGGTGGTCAAGGAGGTGTAGCTCTCTTAGGTGTTACAGGTCATTCCTCATTGCTGTCCAGCCTGAAAGCATAATTTTGCCTTGTCTGGGGGGGGGGGGGTTCTGCTCCATGTTTCCACTTCCTCTCCCTCAAACCATTGATATCTGAGGAGATGTCAACCAAAGGGGGCTTAGAATGAAGTCTGTAATTTAGGAGCACTGGAGCAGTGTTAAACAGGTGGAATCATGCTAGGGACCAAAAAAAAATTAAAAAAAATTACAACAGTATAATCATCACCCCCCCCCCCCCTTTTCCATTTTTTTACATGAGGATTGGGGTGTAATGTCTACTATCACCACCACTCCAATTCAGTGCCACTGTCTTGCCTTTTTCAACAGTCATACCTGACTGCCCAGGTTACTGTTCCATACTGAAGTACTGGTCACAACACTGTTTAGTACTCTTTACTTTTAGCTTCTTTGGCATTCTTCTGTCACAAACTACCCTTGACACTGTGCCATTTGGCTGCAACCTCAGTAATTCTAACTTTGACTTTGTCATTCAAACTTCTCTTCTCCTTAACCAGCCCTGCCAGATACTGGAAAGTGTTAACCTGTTACACTGTTTCCCCTTCTATCTCAGTTTTCAACTTCATCTGATATCTCCTTTTTGCTGACATGACAACTGTCTCACCAAAAGTAAAGAGAGAGAGAGAGAGAGAGAGAGAGACAGAGAGACAGAGAGAGAGAGAGAGAGAGAGAGAGAGAGACAGAGAGAGTACATTATTTAACACAGTGGGGTTACAGATGCACAGTCAGAGAACTTAATTATGCATCAGTAAGTGGGCAGGTAAATATGGGGCTGTAGGCCTGGTAGAGAGACTATGTTTTAAATTCGTAGGTGCTATAGGCCTTATTTCGGAATGTTGAAGCCGCACCACAGATGTGAATGAGTCAGACAAAATGATGCTTTAGTGAGCGGCTACTTGAGCTGCGAGCCTTCCCTACCCACCTACTTCTGTCATCTTGCGGGTTGGTTACCTCATCCGCTAGTCAGTCGCATTCTGGAGCACAGCTGCATATGCTTTGTGATTTTCATTTTGTAGGCATGTGTATGGTATTCCTAAAGGATTGTCAGTAGGCTAATTAACTGGCTGAAACTTCCATCAATTACTAGCTGCAGGTCCCTTGCACAAACAACCTGTGATCAGAACTAAACCAGTACAATGGGGCCATAAAGCAGGAAGCAAACAGTACCATATGGATTCTGTAATATTTAGGAATTAAAATTGTGTTGTAAAAGTATCTACATTGAGTAACTTAGATTTCTTTTGACTTTGGGCTTCATTTGTATTAGTAAGTGTTGATGAGTCAGTGTTGTCAAAATGATGCTTTATCTAACGGTGTATTTGAATTTTTGATATTGTAGCAGCTTGACTAACTGGAGTTTTGGCTACTTTCTGTATTATTCATAACACTCCATAAATAGAGATGTGTATGGCCTTCACAGTTGTATCAGTGTTGTACTTAATAGGCAAAAAAAAACTCCTGCATGTTCACAATGTTGAGTAGAAAATGTCATTGCAAACATCAATACCCTGTAATACTTTGCATGTACTGAGCAACAGCCTTGGCACACGCAAAATTAAAATATAAAAATTAAGTAAACTTTTTAGGAGGCAACCCCTAGTGCCCTTCATGTGCAGGACTATGCTTCTCACACCCCTTTCTAATTTTATATATTAACTCCAAGATCGCACATTACCGGAAATAAGGGTATATTTCCCACACTGAATATTGTCCAGTCTTGCACACTTGTCGACCATCTGTTTAGTCAACAAAATCTTGTTCACTAAACAGTCGTCGACTAACTACAGAACTGACAATATCAAGTTCCTCCTTAGATAGATAGATAGATAGATAGATAGATAGATAGATAGATAGATAGATGGATAGATAGATAGAATTTATTATCTCTTATACCATTTTCAGGTTCAGTCCAGGCCGAGACAAATAAAAAAAAACAAAAAAATATATAATGAACATACAATTGATAACAGTAATAGAATACAGAGTACATTTACAACACATTGCCCATGTGTAGTAATTATGCACAACATAAAGAGTCAATGGCATTGAGCTTACAGTGATAATAGTGGGAGTAGAAGAGGTTTTGTCCCTTAGAGAAAATAGGTCTAGTTTATTAGTGTAGAGTCCATGTACATCGTGTATACCATATAAAGTAAAATTAAAATAAAGTAGAGGGCAAAGAAATGGAAAGGAGAGAAAAAAAATGAAAAAAGTAACCTTTTTGTTTTCCCTCTCCTTTTAAGAAAAGGTTCACGTCAGTAGTGGGGAGCTGTCTAATAAGCTATGAGAGAAATGGAGGGCTGTACAGGCCATTTCAGATTATGTTATATTATAGTTTCAGCACTTAACCAATTCATCCCCCATCAGTGGACAAGAGTTGACTGGGGGAAGCCATTATTCAAACAGCCATCAGAGTGGTTTGAGTTTTGTATCTTAGCCCTGTATCTCAATGTGTATGCTCAGCTGCTCAATTAAGCAATTAAAGGGGGATATGCAATGGCCTAACCTCCCTGATTGTCCCTCACTTCTGTAAGAGGCATTGGCAGAAAACAGACCAGCCTCCTTCCCAGAAGCATGAGAAGTGATTTCCCTGATCACTGCAAGCACTTCACAAACCTTCCCTACCATGTGTCCCTTCAGTCCTTGCTTTACTTCCTGCCTTCTCCACTGCCAGGGCCACTACTTGAATCCTGGTCACCTAAGTTGCAGAAAGGGCTACATCACTCTGTTCCATGGAGACTAGTTATTTAAGTGAATTTTCATTGTGGAAACATTCATATTTTGGCAATAATAACATAGTGTTATTTTATATAAGTTGAAGTTTTTTTGTTAGACTTTTTAGGGTACCCTATAATTGTACACATTTTACAGATTATACTATTTTACCTACAGCAACAGCTGATGTTCTGGTTTATTTTCATTCAACTTCATTCATTTTTAAACTAATTGCCTGGCACCATTTCTGGGATCTGTCTTGAATGAAATTTTAAGTGCATAAGTGATTTATATTTTAGTGTTGTGCTGATTATAACACACCATTTACTTTAGGTATTTTGTTTGTGATAATTCACTGTGAAACTGAAACACAGTTTCCATTTACATATCAGCAGGACCACATATGAATTCTGCATGGTTGACTGTATGTTTGGGAGCAGCATACATTCCTGCTTAGCTGTGACTCATATCATTATTCAGTTTTGATTAATACTAACCTACTTTAATGATATAAATCTGCTTTTGATATGCCATGCTCTGATTCAAAGGGTAATAATCTCACCCTTCTCTCCTTTGAAACAGCTATTAAATTTAACATTTTCAATTTTAAAAGGATGGAAGAAATACAGTGAAAGACAAGGATAGTCTTAGGTCTGGGTAAAGTCATGAAGGCTTCTTTATTCGCTGTGTGTGCTTGACAACGTGGAGGTGGCTTATGCTGTGGGGTCTCTGGATAATGCGCAATGGATAACCAAAGCCTACTACAAGTGCGTGTGGTGTGTGCTAGTAGCTCGCTACACACTTACTCTCTGCCACTTGCTCTAAATAGCAAGTGTCCCAACCTCCACTAACCTGATCCTAGTAGATTACATAGCCTTCCCACTACCCAGTCCTAGTGAACTGCATAGCTATACCAGAGCCTTAACTCTAACCCTAAAACTTCTACCTGGTCCCTAACAATATCACTCCCTCCCACTCTCAAAACCAAAAGTCCCTGATCACTCCCAAATCCTAAAACTATGCTACCCCTTCCTAAACTTAAACCTCCATTCCTGCCACCTAACTTGTACTATCTCTTGTTACCTGAATCTAAAACTCCCCCATTCCCTAAATCTAAAATCCTCAATGTCTCCCTAACTCTAAACACCCCTCCCTAATCCTAAAAACCTAAGCATGTGTGGTGGTTATTTAGGAAATCACAGATAGCTGAAGTGCTGTTTTCTTATGTGACCAACATCAGTAGGGTGCTTGCCAGAATTTCAGGATTAGTAATATTTAAATCCAATGACATGTTTCCAACTTCTGCTTTTTTTTTTTGTTTTCTGACCTTGCTGATCAGAAGTCACACTAAGAGCTTTGAATGCAACATCTTCTGGCATAAAGCACTCACATGATGTCAGAGCAAAACAAAAAAATGAGAATTAATAGAGAAATTGTATGCATATTCCCTGTCTAAAGCTGGAGCACAGAGTATGGTCTACTAAATAAAAACAGAGAATCCTAAAACTCTACAAGTTATAGCATGGAACAACACTGCTTTTGAAAGCGCAGTGTTTGGAAAGGATTTCTCTCTTCTGCCTGGAGCCAAACTGAAAGTGCGGGAGGTGATTTAAAAAAAAAAATAGACAGTGAATGCCTTGTAGGTCGTAGTATCTCATGTTAAACATGTTGTAATGAGTAATTCTGTACATTAGTGTTTGAGAGCAGGTGCGAGAGGGACTGGATGGCCACATTTTAGGTACTTTCCTTATTGTTAGAAATTCATGTCTCTGCCAGGAAATCCAGTTTTGATGAGTGCTTGCCATTTGTTTGGAGGAGCTTTGAGTTCCCTTGTATTTCTAAAGTACATTTTCCCTTATTGTATACTATTTCACTCATATTTCTACTTCATGTGACATTTCAGAAGAAATACAGAACACTGTAAAAAGTCTCATCCTTATTTTTATACTAAAATATGTATCTGTTTTCTAGCTCTGTTTTTTATCATGTAGTAACACACACACAATATTCTATTAGGATGAGCAAGAACTAGATTTCTAAAACAAATAATCTGTACATTACAGCAAACTGTATGTAAATGTAATTTAGTCTTCTTCCTGTCCTCATCACCTCTTTATAATTCTGTTTGTCCTGCCCATTTGTTTGGTATAGCAGTTTCACAAGTATGTCATTTATTTAAAATAATGGAACAGCAATCAATGTGTATACTCTTACTCTCTCTCTCTCTCTATATATATATATATATATATATGTATTTGTTTAACAGATCCATCAAGCCCTGTATTTATTGCCAAACCTGATTCAGGGAGGAAAATGGGGCATTTGCTCTATCCCCTCCAAGGAGCTCCCCTTCTCTGCATATTTTAAGAATTCCCACTGATAACAATTTTGTGTTGCCCCACATCTGGCCTTTTCTTCCAGCTTCCAACTATACTGCAACAAACTGGTTCCCCAACTGCCATACAGCATCTGCTGCTCTGTAATTCTCAGGAGGGATGTGGAGGATGGCTAGTGGGAGAGGGGGTTCAGGCAAGTGCACTAGTACAAGGAAAAAAAGATTCTTAAGCATGTTGGCTTTTCACCTACAGCTGCCTCCCAGCCAGCCGTTTTTCTTTTCTGAAGCAATTGTGTGCACTGGCTGACATTAGAGAGGGAAGGATATTGTGACAGCTGGCAGTTAGTGAAATTTAGATATATAAATAAAATCTCAGTTTATCGCTTGTTATACTGTTATTGGAAAGGAGGGAAGAGGGAGTGCAGATGTAGCTCCTCATCCATTCATCATTGCTACCTCCAAGCACCCTCTGTAAAAACAGATCGATTTGGTGAGTCGTTATGGAGGCAGCTGGAAAGGAAAGTAATGTCAGTAATTTGCTTTGTTTATTCCAGCACTTCTGTTATATCTAAACATCCATGACTAAGCCAAAAACATATATTATAAACCTTGCCTCATAATGCAGAGGGATAAAGCACCGACCCATTTACAACTAGTGGCTCGGGTGCTTTAGGCACTGGGTCAGGGAGGATAAGAGTGAGTGGTTGATGCTGACTTACCTATACTAGGGGAGGAAGGGAAGCAGCTTTACACTCTGTACTGATAACAACTGTAGGAATGCATGTCTAGCATTACAGAATGACGCAACAGTGTGCCTACACTGCAGAGAGTGTGGTGCTGCATTAGGAGGTTGTGCATGCACTATTTAAGGCAGACATAATGCAGTTTGCAAGGTTATACCAGGGGTGGGGAAAGGACTGTCCACTGGATTTGCAGATGAGTCTTCGCCCTAGAACCTGACTGTCACTTCTCCCAGGCCATAAGTGGGCCAGCAGGCTGTCACCCTGATGGAGAAATAAATGGGAAGGAAAGTAGTTGGTTTGATCCTGCAGACTAAAAAAATACTTTATACGTGGAAGTTTTTTTCCTGTTTCCCTGCTAAGAAAAATATCGAATTGTCCATGTGGTAATGTTTTAAGTAAAGTATTTTTATTTACTGCCTTAAAATTGCAGTCAGCATAATTGGGGGTGGCGTGGGTGGAATATTTTCCCATTCTTTCACTTCTTTGCAGATATTTTATTGATTCCAGAGTGTATAGCTGACGTAGTACTGGAAAAGTCCATGGATGTTCTCAGAGTAATAAAAATGCAACAGACACCATCTGTCATGGGATATCCTGGATAAGGGCTTTAGCTGTAAAATGAACTTTGGCCAGTGAAGTATGCAGGATGTAAGGCTAAGGTAATACAAATGGAAGTATAAAATTGCTGTCCTCAGCAATGACCCATTTTCTCACACATAAGGATGCAAAGAGTTCTCAAGGCGTCTTATTTATATCTACTATTTTTTGACCTGGTGACACCCTATACATACTACTACTACTCATTTTTGAGAACTTGGCATTCAATCAGATTGTTTTGCTCATGAACTGCACACTGTACAAGTGGAGTCAATGGGAGTCAGACTTGCAGCTGTAGGATGAAGCTACACAGCTCTCTAGCTTTCTGCTACACAGTGTTGGTTATATATTAGCATATCTGTATGTTTGTCTCTGAGCCATTTATTGTGGTAACATTTTCAGTTTTATATTCAGTGTGGTATAGGAGAGACATCTAGGCACTGTTATAGAGCAGTTATCATAATTAGGCATTACATTTCTGTTACTGCCTGTGTGAATGTATTTATGTTACAGCTCACCTGTGGCCAATGAGGTATTTGTGCCTTTCTGCTGTCAGTCAAAACCCGGTGTTGATAGACTGATCTGAGTAAAAGGCACATATTGGGTGTACATTTTTATAAGGATTCATTTTGTCTGTGGATTACTGTTTGTGTAATTCAGTGCACATGATTCTGTGAAGTCACAGAAAAATAATTGCATGATGATGTCAGAGGATATGACAGCACATTGTAAGTACAGCCTGTGGTATGATAGAAAGTATTAAGGCACCAAAAGGCAACATCTGATCTGCAGATGGAACAATTTAACTTACAACTGGCCATTTTTTTGGAATTACATATTACCAAAAAATGTCTTTATAATGAGAGATTTCAAGTATGCTTGAATAAACCTATACATCTGTACCTCCAAAGGTAGGATGCCCAGTGATTCCTAAACTTAATAAATAAAGATTATTTGAAAAAAATAGTTAAACTAACTAGAGGGCATATTATTTTTGGCCTGGTTCTTAACTAATATAACTAGTACAGAACTACCTCTCTAGTTTCACCATCCCTTATTGAGTCTGACCATAAAATCTATAACTCTTCTCTTTCAAATTATCTAAAACCCTGTAATCAGTAATTCTGAATTTGGGGATTTCAGATTGACAACCCTCCACAATCACTATGAGGACCTATTCAGATTCACTTATAACATCAAATGATCTGACACAGCATAGCTGTTTATACAAAGGAGTTCTGTTTCAAAAAAGGTAAGGGTCTCAACCTGCTCATTCCTAGTAGAACTAATTATAAAGGTGATTTTAAGAACAAACCACCCTGGAGGTCCACCAGATTGTATAATTTATATAGCAACAGAAAAAAACTTCTTTAATCATACAAGAGGCCTAATATTCCTTCTGTTAAGGGTATCACTAAGGAGATAAAAGCTGCCGTTGGGACTAATCAGATAAACCATGTGTGTATATTAACTTCTAATTCCTATGATAATTTAGTACTTAAGTTGCACCAGGAAACTAAAAAAAATAACACTCAGCAGTGTCCTGAACTTATCCAAAATGGCAGCACCTACTCAAATGCAGCACTCATAGCAAATAGACCAGCAGACAAACTTGGTGTAAACTTTACCATGAAACAATTATCTTGATGCCAAAAATTCTGGAATCCCTTATACTTCCTAATATCACAAAGGAAGACATACTGAAACTGCTGTCTAAAACCAAAAATACTACTTCCATGGGACCTGATAATTGATGTGGATACCTAATAAATAGTGCCAAACCTGTGCTTAGCTACAGGGTTTGCATCAAATTATGGCAAAATACAATAATGATGCCCCTCTGCAAGAGTGGTCCAAACACTGTCCCTAGGAATTATAGACTTGTCAGCCAGACCAGCCTTGTTTGCAGGGACATTGTGCATATTATATGATCTCATAAATCATATCAAAAACCTGAAAAAACCTTGTTAGACTAGCCTTATATCAGTTTGACTTTGTCAAATGAAGATCCTGGCTATTCAGTTTAGTTAATTTCTTCAAGAAGATCACACAGGCTGTTAACAGCAGTTATTCTGTTCACACATCTTACTGGATCTGGCCAAAGCATTTTCCACTATACCCCTTGCTAGCATTGTAAACAAACTAAGTGATTTAAAAGTAGAGCCTTACATGGAAAGATATATAGTCAAATGACTGACATATTGAACCCATATAGTTAAGGTTCTTCTTCTTCTTCTTCTTTCGGCTTTTCCCGGTTAGGGGTCGCCACAGCAGACCTCCGGTCCGCTAATGATTGTCAATAGATTTTTTTTACAAGGTGCCAGCCCGACACCCAACCTTCAACAAAGGCACGCCCATTCACGCATGTCTTTCGAATGCCACTTGACCGCGGGGAGGACATGCAGACTCCACACAGAAGGAGCTCCAGCCGAGAATCAAGCAGGAGAACCTCTTGCTGTGAGGCGACAATGCTACCGCTGCACCACCACGGCTCAAGAACCCATATAGTTAAGGTGGCCTCCATAAAATGTATAACGGTAACTAGTGATGAGCTCTAGGGTACATTACTAGTACCCCTCCTTTTCAGCTTCTACGTCTGTGGTCTCCAGAGTGAGAATCAAAACCTTTGGTTAATTAAGTTTGCAGATGACTGCAAAGTCAATATTATTGACAAATCTACTAGTGAAACCTGCAGATCAGAGTGTGTGATATACCTTTAAGAAGCTTTCCAGTGACCTAGCACGTGCATGTAAGTACTGAACACATGCAAGCAAGAGTGCCATTTTGAGTGAGCAGCTAGAGAGAGAGAGATTGAGAGAGAGCATTCAAGTATGTAGTCAGTTAGTTAGTTCATTTAAGTTCAATGTTCCTGCTATCCATCCTGATGTGTTTCTATACAATAAACTACTTAAACACCCAAGCCTCAATGTCTTCTTAATGCACATACGAAGAGTAACATGGTGTCAGAATGGGATCGAGAGTTACAGCCATGAGGCAACTTGTTAAAGTTGGAGGAATATACAGGAGTGGATCATCCCCACTGCTCAAACAACTTGCACAATAGGTCAGAAACAAATTCCAGGTGTTAAAATTCACTTAAACGATTTCTCTTGCTACAAATACAAAACAAAGCACTCATAATGCTCAAAACAAATTTCTTATTAAACAAAATGTCCGGAACTGTGATATATTGATAAAAGTATTCAAAATAATTACAAAAACATTTGAAATAATATCCCAATTGCATAACGTACAAAAAGGGAAAACAACCTTATTTTTTCGCTATGTGCTACTTTTTCATATTAACTAAAGCTATCCAAAATATCTGGTGTGCAAAGTGTTTCCAAATGTGTGCAGTATTACAGTGCAGTTATTTTGCAAAGTACAGTTATTTCAAAGCATATTTCATAGAGTACAGTATTTCAAAGAGTTTATTGTGCATTTGATTATTATTACAAGTACAGTACCTGGTATGTGTGAATGTTTGTACATAATTACAAGGGGCCATTTTGCATTGTGTTTTACTATAATTTGTGAGCATGGCAGAAGGATTTCGCAAATCCGTACCACTTGTGTTTAATAACAATAGTGCAGAAAATTGGAGAGTGTTTGAGCAGGAATATGATATTTTCATACAGGCTGCTTTTTCTGACAAAGATGCACATGCAGAAGCATTTATTCTGCTTAATTTAGTTGATTCAGAAGCCATTCAAAGAGTATGTTCATTTGTGTATTCACCTGCTGTGTTTGCAGGGGAGGAGGAAGACCTCTATATAGTGGTACCAGCTGAAACAAGTGAAGACCATGATTGTTTAAAACATAAATTTAGAGAAATGGGCAACCTCCAAATCAGTATTACAGTGGAAAGACCCTTACTTTACCCAAGGGATCAAAAGCCTGGTGAAACTTTTGCAGCATATATAACTGACTTGAAAAATAAGGCTAAATTGTGCAGATTTGGTGAATTGAGAGATGACTTGTTAAAAGACAGGCTTGTGTGTGGTATTAATAATGACACAGTGCGAAAGATTTTGCTTCATGTTAGTGATTTAACTTTGAATAAGGCCACTGAGATTTGTCAGATGTATGAGCTTACAGAAAGGCACAAAAGTAAAAATGAGAATAGCAGTGGAAGGCATAGGACAAAGCTTGTGTTGATAGTATGCAGTACATGGTTAAAAGAAACAGGCCCAAGCACACGGCAGCTACTGCAGGTCCTGTAACATTCCCTGGGAACCCCAAGCCTTTCCAGCAAATTCCAGAGCATGCTCAGTGAAGCATAAGGGTGAGTCAGCAAAGTCAAAATTTGTGCCCCCACCCAGCTTCATAATCCATTATTGTAATTGTGGTGGAAATCACAAACCCAAAAGAGAAAAGTGCTTAGCTTTCAGTCAGCAGTGTCATTCTTGCAATAAGTGGAATCATTTCAAAAGGTTTTGTAAATCAAATAAGACAGATTATTTTATTAAAAGAGGGATACATAGAGGCAGATTAATCATTTAGAAAACTGTGACCCTACTTTTTATTTTGGTGTGTGTCTGTGCTTGGTGAAACAGTCAGTGCCGTAGATTTGTGAGCAAAGAACAAAATATTTTGTACTGTTTGGATTAATGGGAAATCCCATACAGCTCAAAGTAGATACTGGCTCAAAGTGCAATGTTATGTCAGTAGAAACGTTTGCTAGAGTAAAAGCTACAGAACAACTTAATCTGACAAAGTATGCCAAAATTGTTGCTTATGGCGGTGAAGAGATTCAAACTGAAGGCTCAGTAGTGTTTCCATGTTACTCTGCTGGGAACAGCTATGATTTGCAATTTTTCATAGTCAGCAAACACATGCAGTCATTATTAGGCCTCAGAGACAGTTTGAAAATGGGACTGCTTTCACTTAATAAAGAAATCCACCATGTAGGCCTGTATAACAACACCTCAGCATTACCCCAAACTATTTTTTTCTGAGTATGCTGTTATTTTTGCAGACAGACAGGCAAACTACCAGTTCTGTACTCTATGAAGTTGGACCCAGAGGTCAGCCCAGTTATCAGACCAGCACAGAAAGTTCCAGTAGCTATGCAGAACAGAGTCAAGCCAAGCTAGACAGAAAGGTGCAGCTGTGAGTAATTTGTCCAGTAGAAGAACCTACTAAATGGGTATCCTCCATGGTGGTAGCTCAAAAGAAAAGCTCAGATGATATCAGAATATGTTGCGATCCAAGAGATCTGAACAAAGCATTAAAAAGGCCTTATCATCCAATGCGCACAGTCGAAGAGGTTGCTGCCCTCATGCCAAACGTCACTGTTTTTTCTGGCTTAAATGCAAAGAGTTTTTTTGGCAAATTATGCTTGACCATAAATCTTCATTGCTAACCACATTTGGTATGCCATTTGGAAGATAAGGTTTCTGAGAATGGCATTTGGAATAAATTCTGCCAGTGAGGTCTTTCAGAGTGCAATGGAGCAAATTGTTTTCTGGCTATCCCTGTGCTGTTATAGTAGACGACATTCTAGTAGGAGGCAATGGTGAAGTCAAACATGATAGAAACCTCAGGAAAGTTCTGGAAAGAGCATGTGAAGTGGAACCCAAGCTTAATCCTCAGAAGTGCAAATTCAGGCTACAAGAAGTTACTTATGCTGGTCACTTGTTTACCAGTTCAGGCTTACGATCAGATTCTTCCAGACAAACAGCAATTCTCAAGATGGCAGCTCCAGACAATGTTCAAGCCCTACAATGTTTTCTTGGCATAGTCAACTATCTAGGCAAGTTCATTCCAGATTTAAGCCAATTTTCAGCACCACTAAGAGAGCTGACACACACACATATAATTTGGTCATGGTCAGAACAGCACCAAAGAGTATTTGATGTCCTGAAACAGAAAATTGCCAGTCCATCAACTCTCGGCTTCAATGATGTTCACAAACCTGTTACTCTTTTCTGTGATGCTTCTAAGTTTGTTCTAGGTGCAGTCATTCTTCAGGAGGGTACACCAGTAGCCTATCCATTGAGAACTCTTACCCAAACTGAGATGCAGTATGCCCAGATTGAGAAAGAGCTTTTGACAATTGTGTTTGCATGTTCGAAGTTTCATGATTATATTTATGGTTGACCTATCCAGATTGAAACCGACCACCAACTTTTGGTCACTATTTTGAGAAAACCTATGCATAGAGCTCCTGCTAGATTGCAACATATGATGTTCAAATTGCAGAAGTACAGTTTCAATCTTGTTTACACAAAAGGCAGACTTCTTTATTTTGCTGATACCTTATCCAGATCACTGAGAAAAAACACAGAACAGTATAACAATGAGCAACTTGATGTTGAGATCATGGAAGTGAGCAATTTTTCTTCCACGCAACTTGATGAGCTCAGAACTCATGCAGCTTCAGTTCCAGTTCTCCAGAAGCTCAACCTGTTTATCAGTCAAGGATGGCCTTCAAAGCAATGTTGTTTGCCAATAGAAGTGCAAGCATATTTTCCATACAGCGATCAAATTTTGTCAGAGAATAGATTCATCATGAAAGGTCCTAAAGTGATTGTTCCAAAATTTTTGCAACAAGAGTACAACATCATCTTGCATTGTGGCCACCTAGGAACTGATTCTACTAAAAGACAGGCGAGAAGTCTAGTATTTTGGCCTTCTATGTCAATAGATATTGAGAAAGCACTTTCATCTTGTTTAGTATGTAATAGAACAAAGCCACATCAACAGAAAGAACCAGTTCAGTTAAGCTAGATTCCTGAACTACCTTGGTCGACAGTAGCCACAGATATCTTCGAGTGGAATGGTCAACATTACTTGGTGTTAGTACTCTTATTCAAATTGGTTCAAAATTGGCCTGCTTCCCAACCAAACTTCTAGTACTGTCATTACTAAGTTGAAGTGACATTTTTCTGTCCATGGTAGTCCACACAGAGTTATTTCTGACAATAGTGTACAGTTTACAAGTCAGCAGTTCAAGAAGTTTGCAGAAGAGTGGGACTTTGTTCAGATTATGAGTAGTCCTAAATATCCTCAGTCAAACAGCTTGGCTGAACGTGCAGTTCAAAGTACAAAACAGATGTTAGAAAAATCCAGATGTGCTAATACTGATGTTTTTATTAAATCTCAGAAACATTCCTTGTGATAATCATCTTGGTTAACCTGCTCAGAGACTTATGTCATGACAAACCAGAACCACACTGCCAATCAGCAGTAATTTATTGGTTCCCTGTGCTAAAAACAACAAAGCAGTAAAAGCCTAATTGTTGAAAAAGCATTTGTTCCAAAAGTCTCACTATGATAAAACCAGCAAGTCACTCCATTCTTTACAAAAAGGGGAGATAGTGAGGATGCAGAAATCAAAAGGTTTTGATCGCATCAGAGTTGTGAAAGGTTTGTGTCAAGAGCTGAGATTGTACATTGTGGACTTACAAGAAATGGAATTCAGATGACATTGGAAGCATTTGTTACCAGTGTCCAAACCAATGTTGCAGCATCTTGCCTGTGATAAAGACTCTAGTTCTCAAAGTGAATTGTCCAATGTTCCTGTTCCAGAGCATATTTTGTCAGCAATAACCATTCTTGAGAAAATCCCTGAGACTCCTCAAGCAGAACATTCCCCAATGACTGTCCCTGTTGCTAAACCCAGTCCTAACTATTATGTCACGAGATCAGGTTGCATATTGAAACCTAGTTCTAGATACACAGCAACGTGGACCTGACTGTTGTTTGCCTTCTTATTGTCTGTATAACTGCATGCCTATTGAAATGTCATTGTTTGCATGAAACAGCCCAGTAAAGAGGGAGGATGTATATCAGAGTTTGTGATATACCTTTAAGAAGCTTTCCAGTGAGTCAGTACATGCATATAAGTACTGAGCATGTGCAAGCAAGAGTGCCAGTTTGAGTGAGCAGCACCAGTGAGAGCATGCATGCATGTGTGTAGTCAAGTCAGTTAGATAGTTTGTTTAAGTTCAATGTTCCTGCCATCCTTACTGATGTATTTGTATACAATAAACTACTTAAGTGAACACCCAAGCCTCAACATCTTCTTAATGCACATAAGAAGAGCAACAAAACCCATTCATTGTAGCAGGAACAAACATTCCTAAACAAGTGATGTATGGAAAAAGGACTAAAATTAAATGTGAAAAATTATATTATTGTCACATCTGAGTCAAACTGTAAACAAACTACTGAAAAACAACAAAAAATAGGCAGGCAACAGTAATTCTTTAACTTTTATGGTTAGCACTTTCGTCAAGTATTCTTACACTCAACTTCATCAGACACTAGTTAAAAGCATAGTAGCCATATTTAAAACCAGATTCATAGTCACATGTGTTTTTGTTGTTTTTCAGTATTGTCACATTTGGTAGGCAACTCTCTTTCTCAATGTACCGTGTAGTGAATACCCGTCTCCAAAATGATAATGTAATATAGGATCTTGGAACCTGGATTGATAATTCCCTCTCCTCCAGCCATAACTTAACAGAAGCAGCAAATCAAAAAACATTTCTATTAATCACAACTGATATTTAAAGGAATATTATTCAGGTTAAAAGAACTTACCATCTATCTTTATGCATCCCTAATTAAAGCAATCAGTGAGTATAATGGCCATTTTGGGATGCACCTTTAAGACATATTAGACAACTGGAAAGGTCTTAGAGGTTCCTAATCAAGAAGATTGTTGGCCTAAAGTCCCTGTGGTATCAGGAAAGGCTTGAAGCCTTATCCCTTTACTCAGTTTCTTACAGACTCTTTGTGATGACCTATGCACCTTCAGGGACCCTGTCCTCCTTGACCTCTTGTATCTCTGAAAATTAAACACCTCCATCAGTATTATTACTATGGACTTAAATCTCTAACAGCACGTAAATAAAATGCACTGGAGAGACAGATTCATTGCCCAAAGTCTATCCCACCTCTGGAAAAAAACTTCTTATCCAAGTTAAACAGAGTGAGACCTTAAGGTCCTTTAAATTTAATCTGGATAATTGGATGGGTACCCATAGATTTAATCTGGGATAGACCTGATTTTCCCTTTTTGAGAAGGGGGGAGGGTCAGCATGAGGGTGGGTATTGGCAAGGTGTATTGCTTTTACCTTGTGAGATGAAATCTTGTAGCAAACCACCACTGAGATTCAGACATGTGCCTTTCTGAATTGCATAAAAGCTACCACAGAGATGTTTGTGATCCAGATATATGCCTTTTCCAGTTACACAAAGGTTAACATGGAGATGATGAGGTGCTGGATGTGGCCAGAAGATAATTATTACTTAACAAGCAAGAGTCTCATAGGCCAAGCAGTAGCTCATTAAGAAACCTTCTAACAAATGAGAAGCTGTTTGATGAGAGAGTGATTCCTGCAAGTGCATCTAGGAACATTGTGAAGATTAGTGGTTTGCAATTAACATGCACATGCCTTGCAGCATGAACATATTCCAAATCACGATACCATGAAAAAGGCCAAAGACCACTGTAAGTGACTCACAGTGATATATAGTTTTATTGTTTCAAATGGGGAGGAAATGGGTGTATAGGAAAGTAAAATAAGAGAGCAAGCAGAGGAACATAAACAAGGACACAGGGAATGTAAGAGTGTGAGTGAGGAGGGGTAGGAAGGGTATACTTTTCTTTCTGTGGGACAGGCACCCATTTTTTTAAGTAAATGCAGGGAAGGAATGGTGTGAGAAGGCAAGGGATAGAAATAGGATAGGTGCATGGAAGCAAGGGCACACAAACAAATATAAAACATAGACAAAGACCAGCAAAGGATATGCTAACACAAAGGGGAGGAGTTGACAGTGGAATAATTGACATATATAGAGTGGTAAAATAGGCGGTGATCAAGAGATTGGACAATAAAAGCAAGGGAGGAACATGAAACCTAAGGAAGGGGAAATGACAGCATGGGGGATAGGGTAGATGTCCTACACCTGACACCATGCTGCCTGGGCTAGACTCAGGAAAAGGTCAGTCGCCACTCTGACTGATCTACCCAGTGAGACCTATCTCAGGTGATAATGATGGTAATACAAAGGTGCATCTCTTGAAGTCACATGAGGATGCTGTCCAGGTAGAAAGTGCAAGCATCATGCCACTAGTCCACCAACTCCCGCATCACCTCCACCAAATCCCACCAAGTGACTTCCGCACAGTACCGCCATAGACAGTAGCACTCCTCTCCAGTTTGTGACCACCAGAGGCCCCTGGGGATTCCTTCACACCACCCTACCGCCACACCCATGAAGGAGGCAGGCTTGTAGGTAGGCAGCATGCTGGTGAGAGTAAGTCAGGGTCAATCTCAGGGTGGGGCCTTATACTGCACAGCTGACATAGCTGTGGCAGATGTTAACATAATTGGATAGAAATAAAACAATAAACATTAACTAAAATAAAAGAAATAAGGATATCAATAAAGAGGGTGATGCAAAAAAATGGCATTAGTACTATGAATGTTTTACATGACCACTTGTGCTGGTACTTAAATGTGTATTACACAGTGGCTACATATGCTATTAGGCCACCTGAGACAGCTTTGTCTATGTACATAAACTCAAATGCTCCTGTTATATGATGTGTCAGCAGGTGTGCCTTGGTCAGGGCTGGGTTGAATGGGGTGGGGTGGAAGCTTCAGCAGTAGAATGGGTATGTGGAATGTAATATGCCTTGATGTGTGTGTGTGTGTGTGTGTGTGTGTGTGTGTGTGTGTGTGTGTGTGTGTGTGTGTGTGTGCGTGTGTGTGTGTGTGTGTGTGTGTGTGTGTGTGTGTGTGTGTGTGTGTGTGTGTGTAGGGTTGTGTCACTGTGGTCAGGGACAGGGTCAAAGACATGCAAGACATGCCATGTGGATATGCATAGTGATAACATCAGCAGCTGATATGCAAAGACTGTAAGACACTTTGGTATGCACCAGGGCACTCAACATGTCTATAGCAAAGTCACCAGGTTTATGGCAGATGAACGTGTGTCTGACAGAGGCATATGGTGAAATGATGCATGGGCAATATGATGCCAAGAACCTCCTTCTCCCAGCACAGACTACCTCATCCCAACATTTCCCTGTGCACACAGCCCTCACATCCCACCAATTCTGACAGTTCCTGTGGCCCAAGTATGCTCAGACGGGGCCAGTGTGCAAAGTACAGAGATGTGGCAACCACCTAGCATGTCAGGCACAATGAGACAGTACTGTCCAGGCATACAGAGGTGGTCAGCCCCTGAAAATAAATACTACTTACGTAACTTAAACATGTGGATTTTGCATGACGGTGTTCAGAGTATATTTGCAGAATTTGTCCTACTATGCAAACAGCTGTGACAGTGCCGTTTCACTGCTACCTGTACAGACTATGCTACTGGTTGCTGCTAAGCTGCAGTAATATACATAAATAATAAATATCATTTAAGTGTTGCTGGCACTGCTCATCACATTGGCTTGTAACAATAGCAGCAGTCACTGCCTACCAAGGCTGTGCTAGACATCCACTTAATCCTTGTGTCCTTCATAAGTGTCAGCAAGCAGATGCTGCCAATGGTCCCTGTACAGCAGTTGAACACCTGGGAGCCACACCACTATCAATGCTCTTAAAAAACACTAACAATCAAATGTCAAATAGAGTTGATAATCCCTCTTGTATATATGCTTATAGAGACTGTATTTCTTAATAGGTGTACACTGTCATAGGTATATGCTTACAGAGACTGTATTTCTTACTAGGTGTACACTATCATAGGTAAAATGTCTCCTATAATTTCAGAAATACAGTGATGATGCCTGCAAAATAGTCTGTACACTGACATTATCTGCAGATAGTCTAAATGCTGAATTCTGAATTGCTTCAGTTATGGTTTCAAGTTATATTGTATGGTATCATGCCACCATGTAATTTTAGTTATGGTGAACTTTTGATTTGAAACAGTTTTGTCAGAAAACTGAATTTAAGCATAATGTTTCATAATGCTGAGTATACAACAAATTCCATTATACATATCTAGTACTTATAACCCCCACTTCACCCTTCTTTACAGTTGTTTGAGAATTTGTGTGAGATTGATTTTCGGAATTTAGTAGGTAAGAATTCCAGTAATAATTCTTTTAATCTGTCTGGTGATGAAAATGAATGTTTGAAAAAACTGAAAGCCAATAAAGGGGTGAGAATTGTAAAACCAGATAAAGGTGGGGGTATTGTTATTATGGATATTAATCTGTATAATGAGAAAATGAAAAAGATCTTAAATGGCACATCCTATAAAAAGGTATCAATTAATGAAGTTAATGGTGCTTATAGAAAGGTTAGAGGTGAATTGAATGACTTATTTATTGATGGAAGGTGGATGAGTTTAAATACTTGGGATCAACAGTTCAGAGTAATGGTGAATGTGGAAGAGAGGTGAAGAAGAGAGTACAGGCAGGATGGAATGGGTGAAGAAGAGTGTCAGGAGTGATTTGTGACAGACAAGTACCAGTAAGAGTGAAAGGGAAGGTCTGCAAGAGGGTAGTGAGACCAGCTATGTTATATGGGTTGGAGACAGTGGCATTGACAAAAAGGCAGGAGTCAGAGCTGGACGTGATAGACTTAAAGATGTTAAGATTTGCAGTGGGTGTGACGAGGGTGGATAGGATTAGGAATAAGTATATTAGCGGATCAGCCCAAGTTGGAAGGTTTGGAAACAAAGCCAGGGAGGCAAGATTACATTGGTTTGGACATGTGCTGAGGAGGGATGCAGAGTATATTTAGAAAAAGATGCTAAGGATGAAGCTGCCAGGTAACAGGAAAAGAGGAAGGCCTAAGATAAGGTTTATGGATGTGGTGAGAGAGGACATGCAGGTGATTGGTGTGACAGAGCAAGATGCAGAGGACAGGAAGAAATGGAAACAGATGATCCACTGTGGCGACCCCTAACTGGAGCAGCCAAAAGAAGAAGATTTATTGATGGAAGCATATCAATTGATAAGCTTAATTATATTAATGTAATCCACTCTAAAATACCCACCATTTTTGGCCTGCCAAAATCCATAAAGATATGAGTGACTCACCCATTAGACCCATAGTCGATGGTCGAAGATCTAGCACACAACCAATTGCAAAATTCTTGGACATCATATTGAAAGAATTATTATTGGGTAAAACACATTTATGCAGAGACTCATGGGATTTTCTTGCAAGGATTAATACTCTTGATTATGTAGATGGGGGGTGTATTTATTACAATTGATGTAAAAGACCTCTATACTGTTATACCACATAAACTTGGTATCGAGTGGTTTTGTGATTATCTTCTTGATAAAAGAGTATCCCAAAGCAGTGTAAATGTATGTGAACAATTGCTAGAGATAGTATTATATAACAACTTTATTTTATTTGATAATGAGTTTTTCCTACAAGTTGAAGGGGTTTCAATGGGTTCAGTTTGTGGTGGGTTATATGCCAACATCATTATGCTTCAGTGGGAAAACAGGTTTTTATTGAATTCACCTTATTTTTTGTACTGTAAGTGCTACATGCGATTTTTGGATGACATTTTTATTTTTTGGGTAGGACCTCCTGACGTTGTCAACAAATTTTTCGAATATGTGAATAACTCAACTGTATTTTTAAAGTTTACCCACACCAGTGGTTTAGATGAAATGTCATACTTGGATGTTAAGTTAATGAAGGATAGGCAGCATAAAGTGTTTAAATCAGAGATTTTTAGAAAAGCTACATATTCAAACAGTTTCCTGCACTATGATAGTTCTCACCCTTACAAACAAACAAAAGCGATGGTGAAAGGGCAGTTTGTAAGAGCTGCATGTATGATGACACTATTTGATAGGTTTTTAAATGAATGTGATATATTAAAAGAAATGTTTATAAAAAGGGGATACCCATTTTATTTAGTGAATGACGTTATGATTGAAGTAATAAACAAACATGAAAGGGGGGCATTTTTACCTTTACTTAATCAACATGAAAAGGAAATTAGCACCAACATTAATTACGTAGAGAATACCAATAATTTAAATGGTGATAATTCTAATGATTTGATTAGGGTGGAACCTGGAATACAATACTTTAATAATGCATTTATAACAAATTTTAATAACTAGTAAGAGTATAGTTGATATACTATTCAAGAATTAGATAGTTATGGATAATAACAGGGATATTAGAGAATATGTTGGTGAGAGACCTGTTATTGTTTATAGGATGGGAAAATGCCTTAAGACTACCTTAGAAACAACCTCAAAGAGCCCCTATAATGGAAGTATGAATAAGTGTGGTTCTTGTAATTACTGCCCCTATATCAAAGAGGGGTCTAGCTTTAATGTTAATAACATAATTGTAGGGTTGAATAAGAAGTACTCTTGTAACACTGAAAAAGTTGTTTATTGTGCTTACTGTTCTAAATACCCTTGTTTTTTATATTGGAAAAACAGAAAGGAAATGAAAGAATCATATATACGAACATTTGAGGGACATACAGAACAGGAGGGATACCAACGCATTAGTGAGGCACTATACAGAATGTAATGACCATTCTTTCAAATTCACTATCACTGAAGTCCTTGAACTAGACAGAAGGGGTGGCCCCTGGTCATTAATTTTAGAGAAACATGAAGCACTATGGCAGCTCAGAATAAATGCTACACAGTGGCCGGGTCTTAACGATTCATTTTCACTGTCATGCTTTCTGAAATTGAAAGCTCTTGCTAGATGAGATTTATTGTAAGTGTTATGTTGCTGATGCAATATGTAAACAACTTATTTCCTATTTTCTATCTTATATCATATTATATATATTTATATATTTATATTTACATATTTATAGATTCAGAAAGGTTTTAAAATTGTAAAGTTTTTTAGCATTTAAACATTATGTACAGTCAAGTTGGTGTAATGGTAAACACATTCAGGCATTTTATATCCTTCTTTGATAAAATATGGTGTAATAATTTATTTGCATATGCAATTGCTTGGTGGGTGCTGGTTGGCTTGTTGCATGAAATAGGGGTCGTGAATTTAATCAAGATTTTATAGAAGTGTGTAATTTATTTGAATTGTTATTCTGAAGAAGTTTCTGATTTGGCAGAGATGAAAGTGCTCAATTTGAATGTTTTTTATGTTACTTTTAGACGTGCAGTGGAATAAAGCAATTTAACTGTCTTCGGCATTCAATTACCTTTTTATGGCATATATTGTTTTCCCCGGCTATGCTTGTGCCTTCATTTTGTTCATTTGTGGTGGTTCTCTCTGGTTTTACCATGCCATTTTAGAAATGGTGACCTTTATGAATGCATTCTATATTACGCAATGTCTGTATATTTTATGTATTTAAATTGTGCACATGCACTCAGAGCATGGCTCAAAAGGGTTCTTAGATAAGCCCACCTACTCAGACAATAAAGTAAATAAGGAATGGGTCTGGTCTAACAAGGTTTTTGATGTCATAACTTATGAGTGCCTTCTTGCAACCCACTCCCTTGCTATCTAACTCCTCGATCCTACCTTATTCTTATCTTCTCCACACCATCCTTTCCTTCACAATAATTAGTCTGCCTTAATCACTGCCCCAAGACTTACAGAAAATGTTTTCAATTAGTAACTGTTCTTTTTTCTCTTTATTATTCTCTCTCCCTGACAACATATTATTTACCTGTGTTATCTCGCCATAGTTACGCACATAAATAACGTTTTTGGTAGATACACATATCAGTATTCTCTATTACTAGAAATGTGTATAAACGTTAGTCTGTATATGCAAAATTGACGTATTAAGAACTCTATGTGTTACTTCTCTGTTGTAATGTTTTGATATTTTGTACAATTGTCCTGTTGTAAATTTGGAGCTTTTCTCCCTGGGCCTCCACTGAAAAGGAACTGTATCCAGTCAGACTTCCCTGGTAAACAAATATAAAATTGAATAAATAAATAATATATGAGATGATTCTATAATATGCTTAGTGACCTTGCAAATGAGCTGACCATGCTAATAAGTGTATAATTCTTAGGGACAGTGGTAAAGCCACTGTTGTGCAGTTATTGGCATGTGATGTATTTCATTTGGCACCTTCAGGCACATTGTTTGCATTACCAGTTGTGTTCTACCTTTGTATACCATGAAAATATGTGGCATGGCATCATGCTGGTATGGTATGAGTAGTGGCATAGAAAGAGTGTGCAAGCATCACGCTGCTTTCATCTGTTGATAGTTTTGCTCTTCAGCCCATCTGTAGGCCATAATACTATGATTTCCCCAAATCCCCACTGGGGTCATTGATCCCCTGATGCATGCTCATTGCACCTTGCAGAGACTCATTCAAGTTCATGAAGTTGCCAAAGCATGTTAGTGTGGTACTTTAGAAGATTAAAAGCACATAACATTGAAATTCAAAACATTGAGACCAAAATCTTGAAAATTCAAAACACTGAAAATTCAAAACATTGAATCCCATAACATAGAAAAGCTATAGAAAAGCAACATGTACTATATTCCAACACAACTACATAGAGAAACAAATAAAAAATAAAGTGTATTACACTTCTCCAAATATAAGCTGCTACTTAAATATATTACCTCCGAGATCGCACTACACAGAACAAAACAGCACTGTGTTGTTCTGTGTAGTGCAATCTCAGTGTTGATATATTAAGTAGCAGGGGGGGTGGGGGTCAGCCCCCCACATGCGGGGTGCAGGGGTGCTTGCCCCCCTGCTTATATTTGAAGAAGTGTAATACAGTTTGTTTTTTATTTGCTTCTGTATGTAGTTGTGCTGGCATACATTAACTGTTGCCTTCCTGTGGTTTTTCAATGTTATGGGATTCAATGTTTTGAATTTTCAGTGTTTTGAATTTTCAAGATTTTGGTCTCAATGTTTTGAATTTCAATGTTATGGGCTTTCAGTCTTCTAAAGTGAGTCCCACAGATGATTTACATTACAAGACAAGTGTATAATTCAAGAACACTCATTCAGATGAACAGCATTTGCATAAAGACTCTGCTAAGAATTTCAAAACTGTGTTAGTTGGCTGAGAAGGGGGCCAAAGCAGTAAAGTTCACAGACATGCATAGCATGGCCTTGTTGTCAACATTCCTGAAAAGAGATACTTTTTGAATACTGTGTCCGTACACCTTTTGTATTCACCACTTCCTATGGATTGCAGATGGAGGAAAAGCCTCTGCAGTAATAGTTTAAGGTTAGGGTAAGGAGTATACAGTACCAATGAAGCATTAAGTTTGTAAACTAGAGATCCAATAGGTTCCACAAAAGCAGAACTGTCCTGCTAGCATCCAAAATCCCTGTATGGGATGTTAAAGCCATTGCCTGTCATTTACATTGAGTCATCACCTTCCTACATCAGCACCATAGTGTAGTATGGCTGATCTGAGCTACATCTGTTCTGTTTAGAGGGGTGATGGCCTACAGTCATACCCATGTAGGGGAATGTCTGTAGACAATAGCAGATGACTGAATTCACATCATTCAATTAAGAGTGATGTATATCACTGACAGGGATGGTGGAGAACAATGGCAGTCACATCTTGTGCTGGGCCTCTGGCTCCTTTACAGACAGGGGAGCACCAGAATGCATGACACAGCAGTTGCAATACCTCAAAGTCTAAATGGAGACAGTATGTTTGCCTACGTGACATATGCACAAATAGATGACATGGCATGTTCCATACAGAGCCTTGTGTACACCCAGTTTCTTGGTCAGTGTACTTTGAGACCTGTAAACCATATCAGTGCATCACTTGGAGTGACAGCAAGCAACAACTTCATATGTATGACAGAAATGAATGTGGGTAGTCCTCCTTTAATGTTGGAAAGAACAAGGATATTGCCAACGCTGCCAACCCAGGTGCAGGTTCAGCTGTGTAATGGTATATCGTGTGTGAACTCCCAAAAGCTGACAACCAAATGACTCTGGCATTCCAAGTTGCCATGCCTAGTGGTGAGAAACACTGAAACAGTATGTTTTCCCAGACAGAGAATGACATCTTGTTGCAGGTCTTCCATGACCATGGTTGGAGGATATGCCATCACAAGAGATCTGAATGGGCATTTTGTGATCATGTATGACAGGTCATCACACATGATATCAATTCTGTTCGGGGCCAAAATTTAATCAATGCACAGCTTCTGAGTAGAGCCACTGCTGTGATAGCCACAGCACACACTAAGGCCATCTTCCTTGTACAGGAATGAATGGGCAAGGGAGGAGGGAGGGTCTGCTGATAGAGTCAACTATGACCCATGCAAAAGAGTTCCTGGCATCTCTTTCCTGGGATATAGACTGATGTTCATCGTGTTTCACTGTTGCAGTCATGACTGTAGGGTTCTCCCCTGCTGGCAGGCAGTCCTCGGCCGGCCAGAATCCCAAAGTCTGGGTCCAGCGTCGGCTGTTCAGCCATGCTCTCTGACATCAGAGTGCCAGGAGTACAAAGCTGACAGCAGACGCCATGTTCTCCAGTCTTTCTTGCCGTGCGGTGATAGTAGTTCGCAAGTGCCGGTCGGCTGACTCCTGACAAACTCTTCTGAACAAACTTCAGTCTGAAGATTTTCTTCTCCTACTCAAAGCTAAGTACCCCGTTGGGGAAACTTATTTCTTGCTCCAGTCCGATGTCAGAAAAAGTTAATAATTGTATTTCATGTGGGAAGCAAATACCTCATAAGGATTTTCATTCTTACTGTATTCCTTGCTTGGGCCCTGACCATGACATAGCTAGTTGTCGGTTTTGTGCTAGATTCAATCAACGCACAATTAAACGAAGGTATGATTTTGCATTTCATTACTTCGGTAGGCGTTTTAATTACAAAATGTCGTCAGATACGGTTCCGGCTACCGGAGTTCACAAACGACGCAAGGACAAAGACAGGCCTCCGAGGTCCAAATCTGATGATATTGTACAAGCAGAGCCAGCTTCAGGTTCGGCCGTTGTCAGTGAGGCGCTTTTGCAGCCCCTGTCGTCGGCCATTTCAGAACTGATGGCCGAAATGGACTCCCACGAGGAGCCAACTAGGCCTTTGAATACTTCTGTTGCAGGACCTTCGGACAATGCTCCTTCGGATGGGTCCGGAGCCGCTGTGCAGGTACCGGCTTCTGAAGGGGTTTTCAGGCCTACTCAGCTTCTAATAAAGGCAAAGACAAAGACAAAGGCAAAGACTCCTTCCAAATCAAAGACTGCAACACAGGCCTCTTCTGATCCGGCTCCCAAGTCACAGAAACAGTTACTTAAGATGGCGGAGGATTTGCTTACTATAATTAGGGGTTCACATCCCCCTCCAGATAAAAGGCCAAGGCAGGAAGTTTATTATGACTCCTCTGATCAGGCTTCTGTTTCTTCAGTTTCTTCTTCTGACCAGGAATATCCTTCCCCTCCTTATGAGGATTCTGATGCTGAGGAATCCATTCCCTCAGCTTCTCCCCCTGAGGATTTCTCTTTTGGGGAAACTTTGCATGAAATGAGGGAACGTTTTCACTGGGAAGGACAGGAATATTTGGAATCTAAGAAAAGACTAAGGGATTTTCTTCTACTTCCCCAACATAGACCCCTGGCTATTCCTCCTATTTTGGATATTGTGGATGATGCTTTTTCGGAGGCTAACTTAACCCCTGACTCTTTTCCTCCAGCTCCGGTTAAGCCTAACAGGTATTACAGGGTTCCTGATTCCCACCACTTTTTATACAAGAACCCTATTGCTGACCCTGAAACCATTTCTCAGGGTCCTAAGGGAGTTAAGGCCGCTTCTGCTAAAAAACCCATTCCCACTGAGAAGGATTCCAGATCTTTAGAAAGATGGGGCATAAAAGTTTACACTTCTGCTACTTTATCTATTAGGGCTTTAAACTGTCAGTTTCATATGCTGAAATACCAGCAATTTCTCCTGTCTGTTTTAAAACAAAAGCTAACTTCCATTTCCGCCTGTGCAGATGATAAGGAATTACATGATTTAATGCATGCCACTGAACAAGTTGGGAAGCATGGTTTACACTGTGGTTTTGATGCCTTGGAGGCTTCTTGTAGGGCTGCTGCCTCTGGTACAGTCATTAGAAGGCATGCATGGTTAAAGGAACAAAATTTGCCAGATCAAGTAAAAGCTAAATTATTGGATGCTCCTGTTCAGCATAATGTTTTGTTTGGATCTAAAGCTGAAGAGGTGATTAAAAAGATGGAGGATAAGGCTAAATCCATGTAAACAGTTAAAGATTTCTTACAAGTACAGCCACCCAGATTTAGTAGGAATTGGCCTACAAAAAATTGGTTCTTTCCCAATTCAGACAGGCCTCAGAGGGATAGATACAAACGCTCACGAGGAAGGCCTCAAACACAAGCCTCTTCTAGACCAAGACAGTGGACTGCTTCCACCCCTATGGGAGGAGAGGACAGGTCGCAAGCTCATAGGAAACAGACTCAATGACTCCCTCTGTTGGGCTGCAGGAACTTCTTGCCTGGAAGCCCCTCTCGGAGGAAAACTTTCTCTTTTTCACCTAAATTGGACTCATATAACCCAAGACAAGTGGGTTCTGGATGTTGTTTCAAGAGGTTACAAATTCCATTTTCATACCCTACCAAGGCCAAGCGGATGGCCAGATCTTCCAAAACATCAATGGACAGAGGCCTTAAACCAGGTGGAAGCTCTTTTGGCTATGAAAGCCATAGAACTAGTTCCACTTTCAGAGATGGGACAAGGTTTTTACTCAAGGCTCTTTCTAGTCCCCAGGAAACAAAATTCATGGAGACCCATTCTGGATCTGTCAGTCTTGAACACTTTTCTAGAGATACCAAAATTCAAGATGCTAACTCTACAGCAGCTACTTCCAATGCTGACCAAAAATGCATGGATGGTAACTTTGGATTTAAAGGAGGCATATTTACACATTCCCATCAGCGCAGAAAATACCTCAGGTTCAAGGCCGGATCGAGGCACTTTCAATTCTCTGCGCTGCCCTTTGGATTGTCTACTGCGCCCAGGGTCTTCACCAAATGCCTGGCTCCAGTAGTAGCTTATTGCAGACTCAAGGGAATTCAAATTTACCCTTATCTGGATGACTGTCTTATTCAGGCAGACAGCAAGGAGGTCTAACTACATCATCTACAGTTTGTTCAAAATCTTCTCAAGTTCCTGGGATTCACTGTAAACATAAAAAAGTCAAATTTGACACCCTCACAACAGATAATTTTTCTGGGTGCTTCTCTAAACACTACAACCCAGATGGCATTTCTGACACACGAAAAACAGTTACAGCTGGCTCTAACTTTCAAAACCTTGGCAACTTTAACTCAGCTGTCTGCAAGGAGATTCCTGCAGGCTTTGGGTTACATGGCCTCCTGCATCCTTCTCATACCATATGCAAGGCTACATATGAGGAAAATACAGTGGTACCTAAAAAGTGTATGGTCGTAGCATTGCCACAGTTTAGACATTCTGATCTCCGTCCTACCTTGTCTTCAAAAGGAATTCCTTTGGTGGTCCAAGGCATGCACTCTAAACAAAGGAAAACCCTTCTGTCTGCCTCCGGCCACTCAGATACTAACCACGGATGCCTCAGATTATGCATGGGGAGCCCATTTCCAGGGCAACTGTCTGCTGGGCCTTTGGACAAAGGATCAGAAGCACCTGCATATCAATTTAAAGGAAATGTTAGCCATTCAGAAAGCTCTATTGGCCTTCAGGAATCTTCTACAACCAGGACAACTACTGATACGGACAGACAACACCACAGTTATGTGGTACATCAACAAGCAAGGGGGATCTCATTTCTACCCCCTTTGCAGACTAGCCATGGATCTATGGAACACAGCTCTAGCTTGCAATCTGGACCTTCAAGCTCAGTTTCTACCAGGGAAACAAAACTTCCTGGCAGACAGTCTGAGCAGAAACCTTTCGGATCCACACGAGTGGATGCTGGACACCGAAATATTCAGGATGATAGCAGTCTGGGGATGTCCTCACATAGACCTCTTTGCATCCCACCTCAATCATCAACTACAGATTTTTTGCACCAGGACTTTCCACGAACTAGCTTGGAAAGTGGATGCACTATCATTCAGTTGGAGAAACATCCCGGGATATGCCTTTCCTCCTCTTCCTCTTCTTCCACGGGTATTATTAAAGATCAAACAGGACAAGCCCAAGATGATAATCTTGTTGGCCCCAAATTGGCCTCAGCAGTTTTGGTACCCAACTCTAAAAAACCTATGTCTGGAGCCCCCTTGGGTTTTACCACAGACTCCGAACCTTCTGTCCCAGCACCAGGGTCAGGTTCTACACTCCCATGTCAGAACTCTCAGCCTGGTGGCCTGGTTAATCCAGGGTCTTTGATACATTCTCTCCTACACAAGCAGGTTATGGATGTCATTTTAGAAGCCAGACGTCCTAGCACTAGAAAATCTTATGCAGGAAAATGGAAAAGATTTTGTTCCTGGATGCAGGCTCAGGGTTCTGATCCTCTTCTTCCTAACATTCCTTTGATTTTACTTTACCTGACAGATCTCTTACATAAGGGTCTCTCTTTTTCTTCCATTAAGATACATGCCTCTGCTATTTCCGCTCATTATAATACAGACCCTCCAATCGTTTCCCACCAGCTCATGAAACAGTTTCTCAGAGGAGCTAAGAACTTAAGACCTCCTAGGTCTCCTCCCATTCCTGCTTGGGATCTCAACTATGTTTTGGAAAAGCTCACCTTGCTTCCTTTTGAACCTGCTGCCTCTTCTGACATCAAGTTTTTATCTTGGAAAACAGCCATCCTCTTAGTTCTGACCTCTGCCAGGAGAGTTTCAGAGTTGCAAGCTCTTATGGCTGTAGAACCTTATATTATTTTTCATCAAGACAGGGTGTCTTTAAGGACTAATCCTACTTTCATGCCTAAGGTGGTTTCCAAAGTGGCTTTAAATCAAACTATTCACTTGCCAACTTTTTTCCCCACTCCTCAAAATAAAGGGGAAAGGATCTTACATTCCTTGGATGTACACAGACAGCTACGTTTTTACCTGGACAGAACCAAGGACATCAGAAAATCAGAGCAATTGTTTGTTTCTTATGCTTCAAGTTCCCAAGGTAAAGCCATTTCAAAACAGACCATTTCTAAATGGATTGCTCATGGAATCAGATTTTGTTATTCACACCATGGAAAGCAAATCCCAGGGAGTATACGTACTCATTCCACCAGAGCTGCTGCCACTTCCGCTGCCTTCCTCAGGGGAGTTCCTACCAAAGACATTTTGGAAGCTGCAACTTGGAGTTCAGTGCATACTTTTTCAAAGCACTACAATCTACCTCTCTACTCTAAGTCTAGGGCAGGCTTTGCTTCTGCAGTCCTGCAGGGCCTTTTAGCCGCCCCTTCTTCTTTATGACCACCTCCCTTTCATTCTGCTTTGGGATTCTACCCTACAGTCATGACTGCAACAGTGAAACACGATGAACATAGTACAGTTGTGTACACTTACCATAAATGTAGATGTTCGAGTGTCTTCACTGTTGCAGTCTGGGTTTCCCTCCCTCCTGTCCCCTCTTATTTTTACTTTTGTGTGGTTCCCTTTTTTTCTTCATTCTTCTGAGGTGTATTTGCAAAGGTTATGGGACCTTATTCATTTTGGGACTCCTGACATCTGGGGCAAGAAAAACTGGAGAACATGGCGTCGGCTGTCAGCTTTGTACTCCTGGCGCTCTGACGTCAGGGAACATGGTTGAACAGCCGACGCCGGACCCAGACTTTGGGATTCTGGCTGACCGAGGACTGCCTGCTGGCAGGGGAGAACCCTACAGTCATGACTGCAACAGTGAAGACACTCGAACATCTACATTTATGGTAAGTGTACACAACTGTACTTTTTGCAATACATGGTGGAATGCAACACGTTTGTTATGAGTTGCACATGACAGCATGTATATTCATCTGTGATGCAACAGGTGGTTATTTCTGAGCATAAGACAGCATCTACATTATTGCCTACTTTATGGTTATACAAAGTACAGACATGATTTCTTTGTTTTACAGACACTTGCATCATCTGGGGCAAAACTGTGGATCACTAAACAGGCAGTGGCCTGCTTCTCTTCTTGAGATTAGTGCTAACATTTTGCTTCTGGTGAAGCAAAGGAGTATTGTATACCAACAGAGTGAAGCTGTGCTGATAGCAGTATTAATAGTAGCCAGGCAGTAGCCATTCACATGGCTCCCCTCTTTTCATAATTTTTGACATGCTAATTCTTTATTTTTCAGTAAGTACTGCTTGATTTCTTTCTAACTTCAGAATATCTGTCTAAGTACTTCATCCTTAAATGTGCACGGTGTATATATTAGTTTCCCCTCAAGTGTTTGGCAGTGCTCTGTACAGACTCAGACACCTTGAGTGACATTTGTCCTGTAAAAGGAATATGTAAGGAAACAGCTGCAATATTTAGTAATAATGACCATCCCTCCTGGCATGTCTAAAGGTCAGTTCCCTGTGCTTTCTCCTATTAAACTAGTGCACTTGGGCATTCTGAGGCAGTGTAGCAACTGTCTCATGTACACAGACAACCCTCTCCTCTTACCTCCCAACACTCAGACTTGTGATAGATGCACTTATATATCCAAATTGGAAGCCATGCACTTGCAAGCAAAGAGCGGAATAGCTGGTCAAGAGGGGAAGGTCAACACCTACACCACAACCTATGCAACACATAGCCCTCCAGAACACCCACAATCACAGCTCTCACATAAAAACATAAACCACACACTCACCTTCACGGAGGCTCTCAAAAGAAATCTACCCAAACAACAGAGACCACCGAGGCAGAAACGCACTCGACCACTACAACACAGCACAAACCACAAGACACATAGCTCACCTACACAGTATGCTCCTCAACCTAAGCCCCTAAGGCAAAACAGCTTGCCCAATACACTAATCATAGGTGATTCAGTAATGAGGCACACTGATGTCCCACTCACTAGGTTGAATAAGGGGAAGGTAGCAGTCAGCTATCAGGTGCCAGAGTCCGACACATAACACATGTACTCAGATCACTCCACAACAAGTACAAGTATGACTCTGTCACTGTCCATGCAGGTGTGAATGACCTGAGATGCACCTCCTTGGACTTCATGAAAAGAGACATGGAGGAGCTCTCGGATTATGTGACTCAGGCAGGTGTGACCCTAGCCCATTCTACCGTCGCCCAGAATGATACCTCAGTACAAGCAGAAATGATTGACTTCAAGAACTGGCTAAGTTTCTGGTGTCATTGTAAGGGGCTCCAGTGTCTGTCTGCTTGGGATGACATGATTGACAGACCTCGATGCTTTGCTAGAGATGGCCTGCATCTGTCACCCCTGGGTTTCCAGATACTGGCTAAGGCTCTTGCCACCCCTATAGTGCCTTTTTGAGGTGATGTTCCAAAGACCAAATTACTACCGTAACAGCTATAAATAAATGCAGTCTGAGGGTCATGCTGCTCAATGCTAGAAGTCTAAATCTCAAGATGCACTTGCTCAAAGCAGTCCTCAAAATGGAGAACATCAACATTTGTACTGTAACGGAGACCTGATTTAAAGCAGCAGAAGGCACCCCTGCACTACCAGGCTATAACTCATTCCACACATTATGGCCCCAGAATATGGACCGAACCTCCAAAGGTGGTGGTGTCTCCATATTCATAAAAAATATGCACACCTCCAGATTAGTAGCCCATAACACATCTGAGATATTTCAGGTACAACTAACATTGGGTAAGATGGCGATTCAGGTTGTAGCCTGCTATCGGTCCCCAGCCATGTCCTAAGACTCTCACTCCACATTCTGAAGCACCCTGGAGACTATTAGGGTCCAACTGAACACTCTTATACTAGGTGACTTCAACTACCCCTCCATCAACTGGGAACACTACTCATGTACCAATACACTGACCCAATGCTTCTTGGAATTCATCAGTTCCAATGCCCTGGACCAGCTCATTCTTACCCCCACTAGAGGAAGCAACATCCTTGACCTGGTTATTACTAACATGGGCAACTGTTGTTCTATACCAGTAGTCAGTTCACCCCGGATAAGATCCAACCACAAACTAATCACCATGGAAATCCACATCTCACCCACACCCCCCACAAAGGTAGCTACCATGAAAAACTTCTCCAAATTGACTTTGGGCTCCTAAAAACAGAGGTGGCTAACTTCACAGCACCCATGTCCATGGAAAATAGATGGTTGACTGCTGAATCATACACCAATGCACTGTATAAACATGTACATAAATGCATGGAACTAGCCATACCCAACAGAACCAAAATGCTCTCCTCCAAAAAAAGGAAGCCAATCTGGTGGTCCCCTGCCATTAATAAACTTAAGCCAGCTATGAAGGAATAATTGCGGCAGACACTAAAAAAAAAAAACACAAAACCTTCTACAGTTATATCAAGAATCTCCACGACAACATCCAGGTTTGCTCTGAGTTACTGCACAATGGTACCTCCTATACTGAGCCAACAAATATTGCCAACATACTGGCCAACAGATTCAGTGCCAGCTTTACCCCTCTCCCCCCCAAAGGACCAATAACAATACCGGAGGAATGCCAGGCACCCAGCATTACTACAGCTCAGGTTAAAGTGCATTGTCCATGGCCAATAATACACCTTCCATTGGACCCAACAATATCCCTGGATGTGTTCTACGTGAACTACAAAGTGAATTGGCACCACTTCTGTATGCCTTGTTTAATCACAGCCTCACCTTAGGCTTTGTCCCTACCGAATGGAGCACTGCTACACTCATCCCTCTGCATAAAGGGCGAGCGACTACAGACCCTGGGAATTATCGCCCCATTAGCCTGATGAGTCTGATATGTAAGGCTATGGAGCGCATCATCATGGACCTAATTAACAAGGATATAGGGAATCTCCAAACTCTAGATCCCACGCAATTTGGTTTTGTGAAAGGTAGATCATGTCTGCTCAACCTGGTTGACTTCTTTGAGTCAGTCACCAGAGCTGTGGATGACAGCAAGGCAGTTCATACAGCCTACCTCGATCTGGCCAAGGCCTTTGATACCATTCCCTACTCAGGAATTATTGATAAACTCATAAAACTAGGCATGAACCCCAATATCACTAAGTGGGTTGCAAATTGGCTCACAGATAGAACCTACAGTGTGAAAGTAGTGGACTGCAATTCAGACTGCTGACCAGTCATGAGTGGAGTCCCACAGGGATCTGTCTTGGGTCCTCTCCTGTTTGGCATCTACTTCTCAGAAGTCTAGACCAACATGGAGGGACTCTGGCTGACCAAGTTCACAGATGACTGCAAGCTGGGAGCCATTAACTCCCCAAGTTATGTAGACATCCAACAGAAAGTCCTCACTGAGACCAATGACTGGTGTGGAAACCATGGCTTTAAGCTTAATACCAAAGAATGCATCATCATCCCCTTTAGGAAAAACTCAATTCACACTAATTACCACCTTGACAGGAGCCCACTGAAGGTGTTATAAGAGATCTGGGGACACAAGTTGACAGCAACCTCTCCAACCACCGCATTGCCACTGTGGTCAGAAAGTCCTTCTTTATGGCACATCTCATTTCCAAGGGTTTTGCATCCAGGAAGAAAGAGGTCATCATGTCTCTCTACTCTTCCCTCATTAGGCTAATTATCGTGTATAATGCCTCATTTGGCATGTACCTCACTAGACACATGCAACAGCTGGAAAGGCCAACAATGTACCTCATGAAGAGGATCCTAGTCCTTAAATACATGTCCTACATGGACAGACTAAAAAAACTCCAGCTATTCTCTGTCTCATATCGTCTACTAAGAGGCAATCTCAGTTTGACTTACAAAGCCATGTCTGACCCAGCTCTGTTAGAAATGCTACATCTAAAGAAATACCAATCCCTCCTCATGACATGCTCCAGAGACCTCAACCTCATTACCACAATCAGCAGAACATGCTGGAGGAGAGGTTCATAACCCAGAGACTGCCATGGAATAGACTTCCCATACATGTCAAGCAGAACATGTCACCGGCCCTCTTCAAGACAAATCTTGATGAGTGGATGGGAAATAGAAAGTTCACCCCGGGGATCACTCCAGTGGCTCTACTTGATAGAGGCACTGGGAACTAATGTCGGGCAGTACGATGCCAGGGCACTTCTTTGGGCTAGGCTTGTAAAGACTCCAGGGCCATTAGCCTAGTACACACCTATGAACCTATGAACTTATGAACATGAACATTGGATCTGCAAATCAAAAGTTTGTCTGCCTAGGTTACGTGAAACATTTGTTTTCTGTAGTACTCTGTTACAAAGGAGTAGTTTTATTGAGCTACAGGTGTTAAAATGCTTAGACTGAGTAATATTTTTGTGTTTTCACAGTAATATTTTTGTGTTTTCACAGCTGCTGTGTTATCAATGTCCTCTACCATGTATATAGGTCTTCCTGATGTTAGGAAATCGACTCTCTCCGATGATGGAAGACATATTCTGGCACAGTCAAGGGTCACATTGCCAGTGTTAGCCATTAGCACTATAATAGCCACATTCCCACCCCTGTTCAAGGACCCAGCTCTTCTACCTATGCAAACCACTACCCAGACCCAGGATGCCACCCAGGGAAAGGATGATGCTGACACATCTGCCCAAAGAGTGGTGTCGCCAGAAGCACAGTCCCATGTGGCTAACCCTAGCTGCATTGAGTGGAAAAATGACCTCAGGGGTCATTATGGCAGTGACTGAAGTCTCCCTGAGTTATGCCTCTCTACAGAGTATCTCCCTGGCCATTACTCATCATTTAAACAGGGCAATAATACAGAGACAGAAGGATCCCAGTGCAGTCATACATGATCTGGTTGAGATAATATGTGGTCAGAATAATGACCTCAAGGAGTACATAAGCCAAGTATGCAACATTATGGACATGTGATGTATGTAGTTTGTATACAGTAGGTACCCCTACTCTGCCCCTCCTATGGCCAGACCACCTATGCTGGTGGTGGAGAAACCAAGTGTGGAAGGGAAAGGGCACAATTTAGGACATGCAGGCCACATTCTCAATACCACTATCCATTCTTACGGGTGTTTAGAGGTGATGTAGATGTACACACAGTTGGGATGTCTATGGCATTGTGACAATAGGAGGTACTGCCAGCACAGTTAGCTGGAATTTTGTAAATAATTATATGTAATTTGTGAATATCAAATCAATTTATACAAGAAGCTAGTGTTACAAATGTATTAGAACTGTATATCATGTGTATATCAAACTGATTTGTACGGATGGTTGTGCTGAAAAGGTACTTGTAAAGTGCTTGTGTTTGAACTGTATCCACAGTGTGTCCTACTGGAGAGAGCAGAAATGTACATACACTATTGTAACTATTTAAATGTATGTTTTAACAGAGGAAACTGGAAATCAGGAGGTTAACCTCAGCCCAGCAAACTTTAAAATATATCTGAAATTAAATTACTTTACAGGCTAGGCCATAAAGATGCTATCTCACAGGTTTCAGTGCAATAAGAGACACAAAGTATGTGCTAGGAAGCTTTCTGTATTGTCTTTGGGGTGAACTAATTACTACTCTGGAAGTTTGGAGGTATGCAATTGTTTTATGACTTCCAGCACCTGCCACAGATTTCAGCAAAAGCTCTTGTGTGTGTGTATTTTTACAGGTAGTTGCTAATGCCTGTGCAGCTTCCAGAATTAGGGGTTTGCATAGGAACTAGAAGTCAGATGGCCAGAAGTGAGGTCATTCTGCAAGCTGTCCAAGAGGTAATATTTTTAGATATTATTTTGAGAAGTCTCTTAGTGAGACTGAACAATCTGTATTCTGTCTTGAGCCTGACAGCAAGAAGGACCATTCACCACATTATCTGCCTTGCTCTATTACGTAAGTAGGGAATAGTGACTCTCTTAGATTTAGTCAGGAATATAGTAACGCTTAGTTTAGATATTGTTTTTCTTTATTTTTATGAGCCTGTCTGTAAGTGTTATTTTAAATGTTTCCTGTGCTTTGAACTCTATTGGTTACAGTGGTGCAGCAGTTAGTATTGTCACCTCAAAGCAAGAGGTTCTTCGGTTCGATTCTCAGCTGGAGTGCCTTCTGTGCAGAATCTGCACGTCCTCCCTGCGGCTGACTGAATCTTTAAAGACATGCAGGTAGGTGCGTGTGTGTGCGTGTTTCTTCTGTGAAAGTTGGGCACCGGGCTGGTATCTTGACACTGTAAAAATACCACTGCCAATCAATCTGCAGACTGGTGATCCACTGTGGTGACCCCTAACTAGGAAAAGCCAAAAGACATTGCTTTCCTGTGTTTTGAACTCAGATGTTGCTGTGAATATATACATAGTATTTTGTTATTCCTTTATTATTTATTATAAAATATATCTAAACCTTTCATCGTGGCTGATCTTTGAAGAGATATTTAAGTTTTGAGAGTATTTGCATATTTATTTGGTGACACTGTGGGCTACTCTTAATAGCCTTGTTCTTGGTCAAACTGCCATTTCTATTAGTATTAATATTACACAGTAAAATTGAACACCCTTGGTTAAGGGTCTTAAAGTAGCTGGTGAGGGGTTCTGGTAGCAGTGGTAACTACCTTATAGTCTGGACAAATGGGGGCATACCTAGTAAACCTGTGCCAGCTTTTCCCAGGTGTGTGTGTGTGTGTGTGTGTGTGTGTGTGTGTGTGTGTGTGTGTGTGTGTGTGTGTGTGTGTGTGTGTGTGTGTGTGTGCACAAATCAAATCGCAAAGTGTGTGTGTGTGTGTGTGTGTGTGTGTGTGTGTGTGTGTGTGTCAGCTATTTGGGCAGGGACACAAAGCACTGGTTGGACAGAGAGTACTTTTCTTGGAACCCTGGCTAAGGACTTAACTGTATAGCTGCACCAGTAAAGAGTCTTATTGGAGATCGGGAGGAAAAGAGATATAGAGACATCCAGAGCCCAGGCTGTGTGTGTCCCCTGTGTACTCATAAGGGAAATTGTGCTTGATTGTGCTTAATGTAAAGAGCTGCATCTAGAAATACTGTGTGTGTACCTGTTATCCACCCAGTGATGTCCCCTACTGGTGCTAGTGATGAGGATTGAAGCTTCTTGATTACTTGCCTAAAGGTGGAGGGTCATCACAGGCATGACCTGACATTCACACTCACAGAGCAGGGTTAATGTCAAGTTATCAGTGGTAACTGTTCGCCAAAACCACCTTCGATGAACCTTTGATGAGCAACTGAACAATTTTGCTTTTTGCACGGGGGGGGGGGGCAATTCCCCTGCTCTGGACACAGTCACTGTATTTATGTATGATAACTCCAAGGTCATACAACAGTGGAGAAAAAGCAAACTCCACTGTCAGTGAAAATAATTTTGGTGAACAACACTTGTTTTTTTGCTTTTTCTGAAAAAACGTATGATAGCATGACATGCTCCCTACAGAGCACTGCATCCTCTCTTTGTGTGCTATGGATTGTGCCTATGACCTTTCTAGGCGAGGGTACCCCCCTTTGATGGAAATGTGGGTGGCCAGTATGTGCATTTCCTATGTGTGTCCTAGACCAGTCCACCAGATCTTTGGACAATGCACACAAGCACATACACCTCATCTATGCCCATTACTACCCACTCACCTACCAATATTGACACCATCCCCTTGCTGTCCAGTCTTCCCATCTTCCTGCAGTCACTTGCTGTGATGTGTATGCACAGACACACACACACACACACACACACACACACACACACACACACACACACACACACACACACACACACACACACACATGCCTCACCCCCATGCACAGACTGTTGTTGACATTTGTCACTGTGGCTGTCACGCGTGCACATTATGACAAGTGTGCTCTGCAATCAATAATGTATTACCTGGGTAGCCTGAGTCTGGCACACAGATTAACCGGCCTATGCATGGTATAGTATACTGGTAGTGGTTGGTATAATGGTTAAAGTGTTTACCTCACAAACATAAGATATAAAGTTTGATTCTCGTGAAAGGGTAATTGGCTAGGCTTAAAATGGCTTACAAGGGCAGTAAGCTTATGTACTGGGTATAATTGTGTTTGCATTACTTTTAATATTTTATGCACTACTTTTTCTGCTGTATAGTTATGAAGCTTCTTAGCCAGTGCCACAGCATATTGTACTTGTCTCCATCTGGTATAGTCATCCCCTTCAGATGGTGTCTTCACAAGCTCCTCGTCATGTATCTCCTTTGTACTGGCTCTGGGCACTGCTCATTCTGAGTAAGTTTATCCTGCTGTAACTGGTTTTGTATCAACATGGCATGTAACACTGCATAAACTGCAAAGATTTTACTGCAAGTTTCAGGGTCATATTGCAGTGCACCACCAGAGACATCCAGGTAGTAGAAGTCAGTGCTTTGCAGATCAAAAATGTTTGACAGTGACTTTGGTATGTGAAAGGACATTGTTGCATGCATTCTATGCCATGGTCTGTACTTTTTTTTGGTGTCATTAGCCATGGCATCAGTGCATATCTGGCATTATTAGCAAGTTGATTTTGTGGGAAGTCTAGCAACAAAAACTATTGATATAGGTTGCACATGTGCAAGATGTCAGAATCATGGGCACTGCCTGTGTGGCCTACTGACAGTTTCCAAATATGGAGAAAAACCCTGTGAAGTTGATAGACTCTTTTATTTAACACATTTATTGAATTATCATTTTATACATAGACAAACATACATTTATATAAAAGAAAACTAACAATATTAACATCTTCCAAGTTACAAACATTGTGCATTATATATATTATTTTGTATAATTAACATCAATCCAAAATTACATAAATTACTCAATTCCTTAATCCAAAACATTATTCTGCATGTATGGTTTACACAGTTTCCATTTTCTTATATAATTTGTTCCTACCATTTTCTAAAGATTCCACTTTCAGTTCTTTTATCTGTGTTACAATATCCAATACTTCAAATACAGTTGGTTTTGACATTCATTTCCATTTTCTAGTCATTGTTTTTCTAGCAGCCACTAGAATTAAATTTAACAAGGCCTTAACATGTGTAGGCAATTCAGATCCTATACCCCAGCTCAAAAGATCATTTCCTTAGTTGCGTCTATTTGCTCACCCAGTATTTCTGACAGAGTACTCTGTAGGAAATTTTTAAGTCTGACAATGTATTACACTCCCAAAACATGTATTCCCAGTGATCTCTTTCATCCCTATCACACCTCCAGCATTTGCCATCTACCCGAGAAAGAATTATTTGGAGTCTGCATGGGGTATAAAAATACCCACGTAAACACTTCCAAGCAAAAATTCAAAATCTTCTACACTTTGTGTTGCATATATTGGAGCCATACATATGCCCTCCTATTGTTTCCTCATGGATTGCTTATCAGGTCTGTCTTCCCAATCTTTTTAACTTCCTGTGAGTGATTCCTGCAGTTATTGTGTAATCTTTTATATGCCATACTAATTGCCTCTTTTTTAACAACAGCTTTGGTTCTATACTCATCTTAAAACTCTACCAGAGCAGGTCTTTCACTAAGGATGTTCCTGTCCCTTTCTCTTTGCCTGTACTCTGATATCAACCCCTGCTTGGGAAGGCAGTCTGTAGCCTGCAGTCCAAATGTCTTCTTGGCCTGTTCTTATTCTATTATCTTTCCCTGTCTAATTATTTGCTCCCAATACCTTGGTTCCTTTGCCAGTTTTTCCTAGTAAATTCCAGTCCTCTCTTGCCTGTTCTGTGTACCCCTAATTGCAGTCATCCCTGTCTGCAAAATGTCTTTTCTCCATTCTCATGTTGGCTTAGTTCTTAGAATGCTTTCTGCTACTTTATGACTAATATTTTCAGTCTTTTAATTTCTCCAAATCTTTTGGATTTCTAATACCATGATGGGAATAGACCCCATTCCTAAGTCAAAGTACAATTAAAGTTCATGAAATTAGTATTGTTTCAATCTTTGATGACAGCCAGAGTGTCCAGTAATGACTCCTTCTGCAACTCGCACGGAGTTACATGTATTGGTAACATATCTAAATACGATTGTAGATTCTTTTTTATAAGACCCATTGTTCCTACTACTATTGGAACTGTCTGGGTATCTTTCTTCTACATTGCTCTCATTTCTGCCTGCAAATCCTGATATTATATGACTTTGTTTCTCTCTGTACCCAAGACTCTGTAGTCAGTGGGTATGGTGCTTTCAGTGATCAGTGCTACTTTTGTCTTCTTTTTATGGACAACCATATCTGGTTTTCTAGCGCTTATCTTTTGAACTGTTGGCAACGGGTGATCCCATGTGATATATCATTTTCTATGATGCTTTGTGGCTTATGTGCCCAGCATTTTTCAGCCACTTAATATTCTGTATGGGTGTTGTGATTCTCCTTAACGTTCTCCTTATTTCTTGAATTCTCCCCTACTTCATCAGCCCTTTCTACTTTGAATTATACCTTTATGCTTTTGTTGTGTATATGAGCCTTAACTGTGTAGCTCTAGAGTATCCCTTCAAATCAGGTAGTCCTAAATTACCTTATTCTATTGGAAGAATCAACTTACTCTACTTGACACTTGCCCTTTTCCCCTCTCAGATGAAATCATTCAACCGTTTATTAATTGCAGTCCACAACTTCTCTGATTGACAAAAATATACCTGACCTGTGTATAAATCTAAAGGGACTAAAAATATTTTCACTACTTGTATCTTGCTATCCATATCCACAAACAAGAGCTTCCTGTTTCTCAGTTTTTGTATTATCTTTTTAGTCACTTCCCACATATCTTAGCTGCCATAACATAATTTAATATATACTCCTAAATACTTCATTTTATCACATCCTCGTAAGTATGGGTATTTACCCAAATTATAGACATGATACTAAAAAAAATAGTTGACCTCCAAAACAAATTTATCTATTAAATATAACGCAATATTCATTTTATGAAATGAAAACACTAGTAAAGTATTTGGAATGGGGCAGCCTCCATCAAAATTTCTAGTAAGACTCATAAATGTAAACAAAACTGCTCTCTTAATCACTGAAATCATGTTTCAGTATAAACATTATAAAACTATAGGGGAAGTTATGAAGCTATTTGTTCAAATTTACACAAATATATACGGAACACAATCTTACCTACTCCCAGCAAGAGTTATGTCAGTGGCTGAACAGCCTAACTTTTCCAAAAATCATCCAAAATCAGCAGATTATGCTTACTACACCTTTTAACCAACAAGAAATTTTACAAATAATTAAAAATATCAAAACTGGTAAGTCATCTGGACTGGATGGCCATATAGTGGAGTTCTATAAGACTTTTGCTCAAACTATCTCAAAAATTCTATTGTGTGTATTTAAATATATATGCAATAATAGTATATCAGAACTTTAAATTAGTAATGCTAAAACTTGTTATACCAAAACCCAATTCAGACCTTAAAAATCCTTTAAATTATAGACCAATATCTGTTCTGAATGTTGACATTAAATCATTTGGTCTGATACTAGCTAATAGATTAAAAGTCACTTTACCAAATATAATCTCTGCTTACCAATCAGGATTTATGCAAGCCTGACAAACTTGTGATAATACATTAACATTAAATACCTTAATTGCATTTTCTAAACAATATAACCTATCATTTTTCTTACTTGTACTAGATGCTTCGAAAGATTGTGATCATGTGAATATAGATTTTTTCTATTCACTATCATGTCATGCTTTGGATTTCCACTCTCTTTTATTAACTTAATTAAAATGCTTTACTCTAATGCCCACACATCTTTTTATATTAATAAAATTCTCTCCTCTCTAATTAAAATAATTTATGTCACAAAACAGGCCTGCCCTCTTTCACCATATTTATTTAATCTACATATAGAACACCTGTTTCTTTGCATAACACAAAAAGTCTAACCACATTATACCAGTCATCTATAATATCATTTTACCTCTGATGGCTTTTGCTGATTATCTAAATTTATATTTCACACTACCTAAGACAGACCTACCAAAAATTTTACACAATAGCGATATTTTTTTCCCCAACATTTTCTAATTATAGTTTAAACCTATATAGATTAGTTGTTTTTCTCTCAATGGATTTCCTAATCTCTTCCCCAGATCAGAAATTAAGATAAAAAGTTCTCCAAAATACCTAGGTATAACTTTTCTTCATAACCTTGCTTCTTTATTTAAAGACAGTTTAGCAAAAGTATGATCTAATATACTGAACATGACATTACTAAATAGAATAAATTAATTTTTCCTCTATTGTCTAAAATCTCTGTTATTAAAATGAATATACTTTCTAAGTTACTATTTCAGTTTAACTCATCTAATCTAATAGCAGATTTTTAATATGTCTTCAGAATATCATGACTAAATTATCCAAATTTCTAAGGTCCCCAAAATCTGTCAGAATCTGACAAAAAATGTAATTTATACCAAGAAACGTGGCGGTTTGGGCCTTCCAGATTTTAAACTATGCTATGATATAATAAATGCTAATAGACTGATTATAATATCAGAATATAGTCCTAAATCAAACTAATGGAGTCCCGTATGGGTGAAGATCTGGTATAAGCATACATGTAAATTCCAGTACAACCCTAAAGCACTACCCTTTAACAAAGAAAAAAATCATAAAGGTCTTAAAATATATGAATTTTTCAATGTACAAAATAAAAATATTATAAAGCTTAATTGAGTTTATTGGTCTAAAAATTTCATTTATATTACTGCAACCATCTAAACCCTTATTAAAAGTGAAATGCTAAACCTTTCTAAGTGCCCTTTTTCTTAAAGATAAATGTGTTTCAGTCTTGTATTTTTAAAGAAATCTATCAGTTAATGATTTAAAGAAGCTTTAAATTTACCAAATAAGTATACTGTCATGTTACGATAAATAAGAGAACTAATATTAACATTTCTAAATGAACCTGTATCAACAATGATAATATATTACTAGGTAAAAATATATAGAAGGCCTTCATATTGAGTAAGATGATATCCAATACATAGAAATTAATCACATCTCTAAAATATGAAAATTCAGTTATTTTTTTCTAGTTATTGGACCAACCTAAATGTATAAATTACAGTCAACAAATCCAGCCTGTCCATCTAACTTCAAAATTATTACCAATGAAAAACTTCTATACACACAGCTCATGACAGTTAATGTGTAACTTACTCCAGTCATTCTCATTGAGTTCTTTTCCTCAATACCACCAAATTGCTCCTTTTGTAAATTTTAAAAAGCCAACTTATTACATATATTATGAAGCTGTAAAAGTTCTTGAAAATTATGGTGTTCCCTGAAAGTTAAACTAGAGAAGATGGGTTGTAAGAAATCTACTCTGTCTTGGGAATTTGCAGTACTACATGTCCCCTTCTTAGTTTAAAACAATATATCCATATCTTAATTACATTATTTTCATTGATTAAACTCTTTATTACCATAAACTGGATGGATAGATCAAACATTTCATAGAAGGGCTTCAAACATATGGCTGTTAAATATATAACAACACATAAATTGTATTTAGCCAATAACATTAGAGGCTTACATTATGATAGTTGTTGGAAACAAAACTTTTTGATTGTATCTTGTACTAAATTTCTAAGTTGTATTATAAAAGTTAATTAAACTTACACATCAATTCTCTAAACTTTAATTAAGACACTTTCTTAATGGGCTTTCTTATTTTTTATATATCTTATTGTCTTTCTGTTAAAATGTTTTCTTTATGAATGACCTTCTCTGGCAAGTGGCATTTAGTTGCGACATATATAGGTTTTTGTATATACTGTTTGTGTTATTGCTCTGTATAGATTACAAGTTGTTATTGTTGTTATTAAAAGTTTAAATATCAAATAAATATAATGGAAAAAAGAAAAAAAAACACATTTTTGAATTGGGCCTATATGAAACTGGGTCTGATGGATCTCTACTGTCTTTAGTTATTAGAGCCAAGACAACTTTCCTCCAGGGTGTTGGCACTTCTCCTCCTTTTAAAATGCTGTCAAACAAAACCTTCTAGATCTTTATCACTTTGTTCCTTCCTAGCTTCCAAACATCCACAGGAGTACCATATATTCATTGAGATTTTCCTGCTGATTGATTATGCATCACCATTTTATCTCACCTCCTCCAACTTAACTGTTAATTGTTGAGCCTCATGTACCTCCATCCTTGGTATGTTTAAGTCTTCCATAAATATTTTTGTGGTCTTTCTTGATTTTCAGATTTCTTTGATTTATACAAATGTTCATAACATTTCTGAATTATCTTTAATACCTCTATAGGATCTCTGGGTATGTTATAGACTCCCTAAGTATGGCAACATTTTCTATTTTGTGTTGCCTAAGTCATTGAACTAAAAGGTTTTGTGCTGTGGAGTTATTATCAACAACAGTTAACAGCAGTCTTTCTAAACACATAATATCTAGGTTTTCTCTTTAGCACTCTTTAGTTGCACCACTTCTTGTTCTTTGAGATTCCCATTATTCTGCAGTCCTATAACCCTTGTTAACCCCTCTAAATAATTTTTGTTGCTTCTTAACAATTTCTCTTTTTCTTTTATATCTACCCCACTTTTAAACTCAATTTTCATTTTTATCCATCTCACTAGCTGTACTTCTGAAGAAATTTCTGAACTTCACTAATAACTCTTGAATAAATGCATTGAAATGTTTAGTTACCAGGAAAGCTTATATCTCTTATTCACATCCAATAATTTTGAACTTTATTTTTTTTTCTAAGCTTCTTGCCATTATGCCTATTAATGTTGTGTTTGTCTCAGCAAACAATATCCAGAACTCTCAAGATTTAATGCCTTCTGCCTTCATCTGTCGTCAGCTTGTCTCAATGGAAATGTGAGGATGGGATGTACAGCTGTCCTCAGCTGCAGATTTTTTAACTCACACTGAACATTTATTTGCTAAAGGAAAACTTTTTTATTTTTATTTTCAAATTGTAAGTCAAGTATCTTAAAAGCAAAATACAGTAGTTAGCAATATAAATGTAAGGTAACTACAGAAGTAGGTCCCAGTAGACTTTCATCAAGGGACCTCATGGGCAACTGTTAGATCAGGGTTTTTCATTGTAAAGAATAAAATAAGCTAGAAATGGTGTTTCATTTATGCATACATTTTAGAAAGCAGAAACAAAGAATCTTCCACTGAATGTTGACCTTGCTGAAATAACAGTTTGTCAAGGGAAGATTGCAGAGAGTACTTGTTATGTTCTTTTCTCAAGGAAAGAATCAAGAGATAAGTTAAGCTCAAAACAAGATGTAGCCAGAGGATCAAGGATTTGGGGTGGATATAGTCAACAGAGGAAAATTACTGAAAAACAGAATATAATATGCTGTGCTCATGATAGCGGGGCAGTTAAGGTTAGTAAGTTCATTCAACCTATTACTTCAGAGTAGATGTCTAACACTTGTGCATAAGTACAGAAAACAGGTCATCTAGGAACTATGTCAGTTTACCTTGTTCAGGACAATCAGAATGATGTACAGCAACTTGAACTGTTTATCAGTACTGTTGATGAAGACAGTATTCGGATATTGTGAACTTCTAATAAAATCTTATTAAATGAACTACAGTGTTTGGAGAATTCATGCTGAGCAGTGCACAAGCCTTGGTTCATAAGGGAGAGACTGACACCTATTGAAGTACAAGCTTGGGTGTGACAGATTCACACAGTCTACCTGTTTTTTTTGTTATGCCTCGAGCCACATACCACTGTGTATGTTTGATTGTCTACCTCACTATATGCTGCTAATGTTGTAACAATACAGTATGCTTAAGAGCAGGCCTTGCTCACTGATTACTGGTATAACTGAACTTTTGTTGACGTGTATCAGCCTAAAAGATGTTTACCAGAATATGGGGGATTCCAATGAGGAACTATATCACAAGTTTGTGAGCTAACTGTTCTTTGGAAAAGGGAAGTAAGGCATAAGACCAGGCATTACGAGACTTGTTTACAACTTAGGAAATGATCTGTAATTTTCTAAAATATTCCATCAACTCATGATAAACTTGTGATCTATATGTCATTAGTTGAATCTATTGACCTTATTGTTTGTTCAAGACTATAAAAAGCTCAAAGGCTAAAATGGAAGTCATCATCATCCGGATTTGATCACAGTACCAGCCTGAACTGAGCATAGAGCCATTTTGCCAGTGTTGGCCATGTCTTGACTCAACAGATAGCTGCACTAAATAAGATTAAAGTCTCCCTACCAGTGGCAAAAATGATTTTGTTTATGCATATGCTTGTAAGTACATGATTTATTAGTTTTTTTCTGTTTATTTAGTCAGTTTTTGTTTAATAAATTGTTAAGTTTAAGCCTTGGTGTCTTGTGTCATTTCTAATTCTGTATTAACCTCAGCCCCCGGGCCTCTACTGAAAATGGACATATATCCAGCTAGACTAGCCTGGTCAACAAATGTAAAATAAATAATAAATAAACTTTAAAGTAATGGACTAGTTCATTGGGTAATTAAGACTTTCATTTCTCAGTCTCATGGCATACAGTGTTTTCAGCTAACTGCAGTTAAAGTACTTCATATCTAATTTTACAATACTGTTGCAGTTCTGGGGGACTGTATCACTCACTATGAGATCATTTGCCATATTGGAGTTTCATAATTGCTTGCAAGCATTGGCAATGGCAGTAATGCATGCATTTTCATTTCCTTCCATCATTTCAGTATATCATTTATGCAGTGGTGTGGGGTCTGTTTAATTCTTTTAGTAGTTTAACATCAGTCATTTGTCCTGAAGCCACTGTCAGCTGCATCTTCTTTTGTTGCCAGTTATTGGAAGTTTTCCTGTCAGCAAATAATGGGGTTATGATTTCAGATACTGGAGGCCATTCTTCAAGAATGGGAAATTAGTTGGGTACAGTGAGGTACACTCATGATTTGGTCCTAGTGATTGTAATCACTGTCATTGTCAATAATCTTTGCATTGGATTCATGAGATGCTCACGGTACCTTTGTCATTATCCTTGTTTTCCCTTCAGTTCATTCATTATTTACTAACTCTACATGCAGGGGAGACATTCTATGGTAAAACTATTCCTAAGCCATACGTCTTACTGAGGTATAGTTCTTTAGATGTAGGTAAATCCTTTTTGTCTGTTTACCAACATCAAATTGGTAGACCACTTTCTGCATTTGAGAAAGGTTTAATGTTGCAATCAACTTCTTGGGTCATGTATTCTCTCTCTTTGTAGATGTTTACCTTGATGTTACTTCACAAAATGTACTGGTTCCTGTGAAAGACAGCAAGATGTTCCCACCAGGCTCACTCTGTTGTTGGCTATGCCATTTCCCAGTATTAGGGTCCCGGATGCAGATATTTTGGAATTTTTCCCTGATTAAAGTTACTATGCAGACTTATATTTAGATCATCAGAAATTATTTGCAAGCCATGTTTTTTTTTTTTTATCCCTTGATTGCTTCTAATCTGAGTGTAGGAAGGACTAAAGGGAACTGAGTGCACCCACATTTGCCATGTAATCTTAATGACAATGAAGAAAATTAACTTCAGTGCATGGGAATCCCCTGTCCTCCCAATGCCTTTGGATTGGTGACCTCTGGTTGGCAAAATAGGTAAGTTAGTTCAAGACAACAGAGAGAAGTGAAGCAATATATAGACTGCTGTTAAACAAAGCTCCTTGCATAGATTCAATGGACTCTTCAGGGGAATGATTTTTCACCATGTATTGCAAAATGTGTATTAAAAGCAATTTTTTCTTTGTCTGTCTGCTCCCAGGAGTATCAACGATAATCTGCTGCCCATGTTATATATAGTTTGCATTAACATTCAGTAGATTCCTTAAGGAAGGTGGTAGCACTATAAGAAGAGTTCCTGTATGCAAAAATTTAAAGTGATTTTGTTTGCCATGCTTAAAAAGGTGCTGTATGGCTATGACTAATGTTGAGCAAGTCTGGTTGGGAGAATGTTAACTGAAGCCCATTTTCTTTACAGTATGACTTGTGTTTTAATATTTACTGTCATTATGTAGTTTTATGCCAGGTGTTTTATTATTTACTGTCATTATGTTATACTAGTTGATTGGATGGTTCTCTTCCTGACATACATATGCACTGGTAAACTTCAAGTTCAAGATCTCTTCATTTGATTTAGCAGTTATTTACTTTGCAAAGTGAACTTTATCTTTCAATGGGATTTTCATTGTACTTTTTCTTTTAAAATCATGTTTGGATATGAAATTGTGTTGGTTTGCCATGTTGTTTGTCATTTTGGATTTGTGACATGATTTATAATCAACAAAAGTATGTTTAAATTCTTTCAAATGTAGCTGAAGAGGCTTTGTATTGGCAGTTGGCAGATGCAGGTAATTAGAACTGCTATTCATAACCCATAATTAAAAGCGTGTATGATGATGCGCATACTGTTTTTTAGACAGACAGTTTTACATGTGTTTTTTTAAGTGATGTTGTTTTAAGTGATATGATATAGTTTAAAGCGTATTTTAATGTGTGGTAAAATGAAGTTAGTGTTCTACAAAAGATTGTGTGCAATTTTAAGATGTTAACAACTTTAAACTCCTGTGTTGTTTTCCTAACTGTTGACTTTCATGGTTAGAATTTATTTTTTACAACTTTTAAAGGGTGTTTTCTGTTAGTTCCTTGTTAACTAGTGTTGATGGTTTAAATAAAGAAAGACATTAGTACAGTTTAGGCAGTTGCTTAAAGATTTGCAGAAAACCGTATGGTTTGCTATAGAAGCACATTCCCTTAGAGGAAGAGCATTTCTCACGTGGAAATAATGTCCTTTTAATTAGTTAAAATCAGATTTACAAGCTAGTTGTGGTGCACACCTTGTTCTTTAACAGTTACTGTTGTTAATCATAAATAGCCTAAGTATCAATTTTTAGGGAAGAGTTATTCTGGTCCGAGGCTGTATATGTAGCCTTGAAGTTCTTTTTATGGTATAAACCAGTCCTATTTTATAACTAAACCTGGTCTAAAATCTGCAAGGGGGGTTGCCAAGTTATCATTCTTGCTGGTCACTGTAATGTAGTCCTTAACTGTGACTCAGTCTGAAATTAGACAGATTGGCCTTAAACATTTTTTCACTGGATAGTTTGAAGAATTAACAGCTTTTTGGCTGAAAAATACATAATACTGAAATTGAAACACTGTTGGATGAAATTTGAAAAATGCAGAAAGTAATAGATCCTGATTCTTCCTTCAAGTATAGTCTCTTGAGTAGCTTTTATATAACTATGACTCCTTCTATTCAAGATCTGTAGACTTTGTTGTTCTTAAGTGTAGAGCTCTGTAGAAGCTTAGGTTAAATTCATAGTAAGGTAATAATTAAACATCCTGATCAGGTAGAAAAAAATCATTTAGTCTTGTAACCAAAGAACTGTATTTCAAATGACTAAAGTTACACACCCCTACAACAATTGTGAAATAATTTTCTATCATATATCATCATATATATCTAATTGTTTCTATCTTAGGTCACCCTTGTCACCTTTTGCCTTCTTCCTGCCTCTCCCAAATTGGCTTTATTAAATTGTCTTCTGCTTTCTTGCATGTATGTCTGAACCACTGTAATGTGTTCTTCTTGACCTACTCCGTAATTGAGGCTACATTGTCTTCTTCTTCTCTAGTGAACTCATTTCTTCATCTGTCCCACTATGTGCATCCCACTGTCTATCTCAAGTATTTCATCTACATTACCTCAAATATCCTCCCTCAGTTGCTGTTCCTTCATTGTCCAGGTATCTGTGTCATTCAGCAGTACTGGTTGTACTGATGTTTTGTGCACCTTATATTTACCCTTCTTTGGCATTCTTCTGTCACACACCACTCCAGATACTTTCTACAGATTGGCTACATCACCTGTGTCTAGCTTTGACATCCTTATTCAGGCTTCCATACTCCTCAACCATTTCTCCTAGATAGTTGAAGCTGTGAATCCATTCCACTGTTTACCCTTCTGTCTCGGTTTCAAGCTTCTTGTGTATTTCTCCTGTTTGCTGCCATGACCACTGTTTTTCTGTACTCAGTTTCATCTCATGTGCCCTTAGTTTTGTATTCATTCCCCTATCATTTGCTGGAGTTCATGATAATAGAAGACTTGTGGTGCCACATTTTCTGCATACAGCAACTTTATAGATCTGTCTCCATTAGTCTCAGCTTTATGTAGGAGAAATCCAATGATTATGTTGTTGATTTGAAATTCTTTATTTTTATTTGTTTTATTTACTATTTGTTGACAGGTTATACCACTGGCCCAGTTTCTTCTTTTCGGGGGAGAAGTGATGTTCATACTTCATTTGACCAGGGCACCTGGGGACTTTCCTTACTCTTTTCTTCAGTAAGTGCTATGGGATGTTTTATGTCCACCTGACCTACCATCAACTCAGGCAGATGGAACCTCAGTTTGATGCCTCAATCAACCAAAGAACAAGCAAAGTGCAAACCACTGTTGCATAAAAGTCATGCCATCTTGTATATTATTTGGCCATTTGCCAACTTTAAAACTAAAGAGTCTGTTTCATTTTAGTCTACACATGATAACATTTATCAACTGCCATACTCTTCCTAGTGACTGGGTACACATGAAAATGTAAATAAATGACTTAGTAAATATTAGTAAATATTCATCAGCTTCTCTAGCACACCTGTACATTGTTTTTCATCTGAGCTTTAGATTAATCTTGTAAGAAGGACTCAAGCTCATAGGTTCATAAGTAAGTATTATGTTAGCTGCCTTCATGGGCCATTGTAAGCCTAGACAATTTTCCTTTTTCTGCTTGAATTAACCTATTCCATTTGGCTAGAGAGTGGCCTTACCAATCCCATGGTTGATAATTATACATTATCCCAATGAAAATAACTGCTGGCATACCGTAGACAATTTGTGGGGACCCATGCATGGGGAAAAAGCGTTAAGGTGCTGTCTTTGTCCATTACGAGTACAGAGGGGACACTGGGGTAAATTTTCCTTTCCTCATCCATGATCCAATTTGTTCTTGAATATGGACAGGGATGAACTTTGTTTTATGTGGATGGGAAGTCTGTTCCAGAGCAACAGCATCCTCACCCAGCTGATTAATTGTTTTGAAGTTGCATACACTTTTTCATGTCTTTACCAAGTCAGCAAATTGTTCCTCCTGCAAAAACAAACTTTCTTGATGGAAGGATAAAAAAGCTTATATCTTAGATTTTATAAATGACTTCTCCTAATGGCTTCTTGAAATGTTGTCCATAGCTTAAGCATTTGCTTGGAAAAGTCATGATTGAAAACAGTCCTTTTTGCCATAAAGTGAACAGGCTTTGTCTGGCCTACACAACTGAGATAACACTTGATTTAGACATGGAATTCTTGAACTGCACCATAGTTGTTTCTGTATGTCCTAGTCTCACCTTTGAATCCTTTAAAAGACATCTATAGTTTGTCATAATATGAATGTTGTCAAAGGAAAGACCAATCCAAATCTTCATTTTAGACTTCATAAACTCAGTGCATCGCACACTTTCAAAACTCCTTCTGCAACACCCATGACTCTCAAAATTCTTTCTCCTTACCCTGTTGTCTAACCCAGTCAATCTATCCTCTGATAAGAAGCTTTCTAAATATACCAGCATCAGTTTCATTGGGCCTGCTTCATTCTTATATTTCATAGTAATGATTACAACAATCTGTTCAGCAACCCTTTCAGCAACATTACCTTTCTCCCCATTCAAGCACTTCAAAAGTGTAGATAGTTAGCTTCTTAGATCATATCAGAATAAGCTTTATAGGCTCTTCTGAGGCACATACCACTCCTCACCCTCATATGTTGCAGATTTCCTCTGGAAACGCAATCATGCAGTCCACCATCCTTGTTGTGTTTTGTACTACTGTTTGAATTCCCTTCAAAAATGCAGCACTTGTTTCTTTAAATAACAGAAATAACACAATAATTCTCAAAAAAGAATCACAAATTCTTTATCCCACTATTGATCATTAAAACTTAAGATTTGAAACACTTTTAATCTACTGGAAATGGAACGATCTTCTCTTAACAGAGTGATTGAAGGAGATCACATTGAGCCTGCCAGACTTGCAGCACACCTCCTTTTGCCTTTGTTACTATGCTGTATACTGTTTTATGACTGAAATGCTAAAAATGTTTACTAAGATGAAAATAATGAAATTATATAGCAAAATTAAAAACTATTTTTAGTACAGGATAAATAGTAAGTTATGTTGGAGTAAAACAAAGGTATTAATACTGAAAAAAATAATTAAAGTTTTTGAAATGTGAAAGCAAGTATGGCAGGGTATGAACTGCGAATGTGCTTCATCCTATACCCCGATGTTTGATTCCCTCTTCATCTGTTAATCTGCTGTGTGACTCTTTGTAAGTGTAAGTGAGCCACTTAAATAGTACTCCCTCATCGCCCCTGAAAGGGGCTTGTGCCAAGAGGGCTCACACCTAGTTAAAAAAAAAAGTTCAGGCCACCCGGATAGGCTTTAGTATGTGGAGATAAACCAACCGAGTGCCATGCAGTAAGCAGGCTGATACATTGTATTGTGTTGTATTCTTTTGTATTCTAATGTTCTGAATGAGTGTAGCATTTATGTTTTTCTCTTTTTATTTAAGCCTGTTTTGAAATGCACACTCCCCATGCATAAAGGAGGCAACTCCACTGACATAACTAATTTTAGATTTATTGCTATCCTCTCCCCTCTCTCTAAAGTTCTCGAAAAATGCATACATAAACAAGTCATGCAATAACTTATACAGAAACATCTCCTCACAACCACTTAGCATGGCTACCGATCAAAACATAGCACTACTACAGCCCTATTATCCTTCCTTAACACTACTTCTTTAGCCAGAGATGACTACAGACTTGTCTCTTACTTATTCTTAGACCTCTCAGAAGCTTTTGACATGGTCTTGCACTCTCTTTTGTTGGATAAGTTGAAAAACTTTAATTTTCCCTTGATACTGTTGCATGGTTCTCCAGCTACCTCACCGATATGCTGCAAACAGTGAGATGGCATTCTGTACAATCCCCTCCTCTCCCATTTAAAATGGGGGTCCCCCAAGGGTTTATTCTTGGGCCACTACTTTTCAATATCTTTACCAATCTACTCCATATCTCTTTCCCTCAGTCTTCTCTAGTTCAATCTGCTGTTGACTGTAGCCATCACCATTGCCAGCTCTCCCTCTCAGCTATTATCAGCTACCCAGCAGTCCTTTAATTCAGTTGAAACCTGGCTCTCCAACAGTCAGCTCATCCTCGACCCCCCCCCAAAAAAAAAACTGTTACTATTTCTTCCTAAAAATGTTAACCACATCAAATCCTCTTTCTCCATACTGTCACTTAATAACACCCCCATTGAGATGGAATCCTGCACAAAACTCCTCGGCGTCACCATCGATGATCAATTTAAATTTGACCAACATGTGAATAAGAAAAAAACACCAGAAATTAGGGCTCCTGTACAGAAACAAGAGGTTTCTGACTACTGAAGCTAAGATCACTCTCTCTCATGCTTACCTCTTACCTACTTTATTGTACAGCTCCCAAATTCTCACAAATCTCAACTCATCCTTACTAACAAAACTAGAGTCTTCTTACAACAAGGTAGCTAGATTTGCTGCACAACAACCATACAAATTTCATCACTGTCTCTCTCTAAAACACCTAAACTGGCTAGAACTACCCCACCAACTTCTTCTCTCTCTCAGCTCCAGATCATCCACTGTATCCTGTACCAGCCCTCCTACTGCCCAGTTCTATCCCCCCTAATCTCCCACTATACTCCTACCAGTTCCCTTTGGAGCTCTACCCAAGACCTACTACAAGTCTACAAACCTGACCAAATTCGGTTGCAACATATATAGCCACCACCCTGCTATGGCTTGGAATAAGCTCCCTCTTGAAATCAGAACCATCACTCATCCAAAACAATTTGAGTGCCACCAAGAAATATCTAAAATGTCACTGGGCTTGCCACTGTACTCACCCCCCTAAATTTTCTCCCATCTAAGAGAAAACAAACCCCCTACTCTATACTGCCCCTCACAAATCCTAATAACTGAACTTCTCCACCTGATCTATTTACACCTTACTGGCTCTTCGGATGACACAAATACTGTCTAACAAAAAATATGTTATCTAATACACTGCATAAAGTCCTAAGCTTATACATCTTATTCTCTTACTAGCTACTTTCCAAAAATTTTCTTGAATATGTCTTAACATGATCTCTCTTTCACTTAGTAAGGTCCTAAGTTCATATTAGTTATTTCTCATTCAATATACTTCTGAAAATAGTTTTTTTCTATTTGTATAAACTATGTATTATGTTATTGTTATCAATTGTTTTTAAATGTAAAACTGTCTAATGTATGGAGATTTTCTCCCCGGGCCTCCACTGAAAAGGGGCTCTTCAGCTCAGTCAGACATACACGGTCAACAAATGTAAAAGAAATAATAATACATTTATATCTGAAAGACTACAGAGTTAGTAGTTCCTGTTTCACATACTTACTCTATGAATGAATAATGCAAGCCTTTTCACCCTTTAGGCATATCAAGATGTCAGCTGACCTACATCATTTTATTGAAACCTGTTCAACCTGCTTTAGTGCTGAAAACCTTTTATTGTACCTTTGTGCTCTAACCTTTGCCTGATAAAACTGTTGGTGACTTGTTTTAAAAATTGATGGCAGCACAAGTTATATTACACTGTCAAACATCTTTTGTAAAGACTTTGCAAACTTCAACACTTTAATTCTATAGCATATTTTGTAAGTGGAAGCATTACAATGAAAACAAAGGACCCAGGCACAATTAAGAATAGCAGATGAGACAGAAGGCAGTCTTGTCTGGTACCCATTTCGGTAATCTCCAAGCGAAGTACCTCGCGGGCGGTTCCGTGCAGCTTTGGGCAGGGAGTGGGCGTTGCTGACATGATTGGCAGGTGTCCGAGAATGCATCATGTCAAGAAATGTCAACAGCTAGCACAATCACAGTAATAGCATGACAAGCTATTATTAACAGTACCTGACACTTCGCTGAAAATAGCGCGTCACACACATACTCACAGTTATATGTTTAGCACCTTATTATATCTGGAAGAAGGTCATTGTGGGTTTCGGAAGATATGAGAATAAATGTCGTCTCTAATATTGTTTGTACAAGGCTGTTGTCATTCTTTTCCTTGTTAATTCAAATGATTATCCATAGAATAAAGAGCTGATCTACTACTAGGAACTCCGCTCTAATAAACTACTTCATCTTAAAAACTTTTCCCCTCTTGCAGTTAAACTTGCTTGAAATATCTCCTTGTACAACATAAGGCGCTACTCACAAGTTGCTGCTATACTTGCAACACCAAGAACTCTACTGCATTTGTGTAGAATGCACCTTTTCTGTTATGCTCCCACACTTTGGAAATCTCTTCCTGTTCATCTAAAATAAATACGTGTCTACTCCCAAGTCCAGGCTAAAATGCAATACTTTCTCAAACACGTCTAGTGTGCTTGATTCCCCAAGGGCCATGTCACCTGACCACTACTTACTCTTCTCTACCTTTCCTTGCCTCCTTTGTTTTCATTACTATTGGATTGCATTGCAAATTTTTGTGCATTGTTTAACATTTACGCATTATTTTTTCTTTTAATATTTTCAAGAGAACAAGAATGTGTGTTGCTGAGAATGTTATATACGCTTTGCATTTACTGTGATCCCCCCCCCCCACCTGTATTTCTTACCAATGGTTTCCCGTGTGTGTTACCTGCACTGTTAAATGGGTACTTTTCCGTTATCGGGGCAACACTTTAAACGCAGTTGCTAAGCTCCGAAGCTACTGTCTTGCAATGCCTTTTTGTGTCTTACTCTAACCAGGTGTGTGTAAAATATTTTGACTGGATATTATTTAAAAAAGGAGACGTCACTTCTACATTTTACTCGCACCTGGTTAGATTAAGATCAAAAAGACATGACAAGTCACTGGATTCAGAGCTCAGCGACTGAGTTTAAAGTGCTTCCCTCTTAAGCAGCAGCTGGACAAATCAAATTAAAAAAACTTGCAACCGAAAGTTGGGAAAGCAGAACCTTGGTAAGGTGCCGATACTATGCTATATCAGGTACATGTTTACTATTTTAACTCCCGTACATTATTTGTACTTCATAACCATGGTTATTTGCTTTGTCAGAGAAACCCTTTTAAAGCAGTAGTTGCCAACAACTACCAGCTGTTTCTTCACAGCTGCCAGAAGCCAGATAACTATAAATAAGAAAATTGTGTTTTTGGAGGATGTAGGTACAGGCGTAGTTGTAATGGGCTGCACAGTGTTTAAATTGAGGAGAAAATCCTTTTTTTGTACTTTGTGCTGTTTTCGGAGCAACACCTTATACATGGTTGCAGAGCTCCGAATCCTGTGTCTTGTCATGTCTTTTTTGCTGTTCATCTATCCGGGTGACAAGATACTGAATTCAGAGCTCAAAAACCATGTTTAAAGTGTTGCCCCGATAATGGAAAAGTACAGTTAAATGAAATGACATGTGCAATAGCTTACTGTGTTTCCGCTGATTTTCTGATATGAAATGCAACGCTCATGTTCTGTACTTTTGCTGCTAAATGGCTTATATGCAATCGTGAATTACAGCTATGATGTACCTGAATGGACTTTTGACATGTTTACATTTGCAATCGTCATTTTCTGTAGTTTTGCTGTCTTTATCATGAATAAAGTGAAAAAAAATTACCGCTATGTGTTCTATGTGTTCGTAGACTTGTACTTGCATTTCTTTCCAATTCAATTTGTTTACATGCTTACATGACATTTCGGAATATATGTACAAACAATTCAATGTGTTCTTTAAGGCTGAAAAACATAAATATTCATGCGCGCTTGGCTAGGAGGCGTGTTCGGGGCGGGTTTTGCTACTGCACATCCTGCGAGGTACTTCACTTGGAGATTACCCCCATTTCATACCATCTCATTCATGTCACTGCTTTATTGTACCTACTATCAACTTTTGGTGATCATAAAGGACCTTTAGAAATTTTGTTCCCAGACCAACCTTCTATAGCTCCCTAAATATAAGCTTCCAGTTCACAAAGTCAGATTTTTTCTGTTTCTAGTAATATAATAATAATAGTAAAAACGATAATAATAATAATAATAATAATTATAGTATCACATTCTAAATCTATAATAAGCTTTCAACCTTCTCCATGAAGCTTCAATTACACATCAATTGGTCTCCCAAGGAGCTGCCTTTCACAAACACTAGCTGGTCATTCTGTATGGCCTTTAGAAGTACTTTTTGTAGTTGTGTAACTAAGGCATTTGGAAATAATTTATATTTTAAATTAACTGGGTAGTAATTCCCAGAGTTCTCTACTTTTCTTACATCTAGAGCACTTATGCGTATGGCTTCATTCCAAGAAGGTGGAGAACACTTTCTGTCCTTCGTGTTATTCACAGCAGCACAAAAATCTCAAATATTTTTGCTCCAACCACTTTATAAAACTCAGTAGGAAATACAGGTCTGTTAGCCTTGCCATTCTTCTAACATTCTACCTTCCTAATTTGATGTGTTATTAGGCAATCTTTCCTGTGCTATACCATTTTTGGATAGCATCCCAAACATCAACTTTTTTTCCAGAACTAAGTGATAGTAAATGCTGCTAAAGGCTTTGTAAATATGCCCAGCATCCCCCTTTATCTGTTGTCCCTCTCTGTTTTCAAGGTTTATACCCAGCAGATTTCCACTGTATGTATAGCCCATTAGGAAAGCATATTATGATAACAGAGGTCAAGAACACTTCTTCCCTTAAACACATACAAATAAGTGTTTTCACGGATGGGGGATCCTCCTTGAACTCTCCCATTCCCTTGTGGGAAGCAAGCCCTTTATCCCCCCAAGGGATACTGCCTTTCTTCCACCCTTTGTTTTTTCCAAAAGTACTTTTTAACTCTAATACTAACCTGTGTGTCCTGTTATGACTTGTCAGACATCACAGGCAGGCTAGGCAGCCTTTCCTTAAATGCCTTTGTCGGCAGAATGGTTCTGATTGTTTAATCCTAAGATATAACTCTTCAAAAGGGAAACTTCTTTACTCATTTGAGCATGTGCAACAGCTCTTTGGTTTTGTTGCCTTAACCTAGCCAATTACCATTAAAAAAATGCTATATCTAATCTTATAATTGAGTGTCCCCTGTAGCATCTAATTCAGGTAAACTAGCACCACTCTTAAAACATTCATTCTCCACTAAGTTTATTGTGTCGTTATGTACCAGATGTACAACCACTTAAACTGCCCCGCAGATTTTTTCATTATACGTAAACTAAAAATTGCAAATTATTGTTATTCAATTTCAGAACTTCCAAAACACTTAACTGTGTTTTAAATAAAATTATTTAAGTTCATTTGAGAATTTTAAGTTTATATTTTTGATGTTACAAACAGTTCTGATGAAGTCTGATTCTCAAATGAAAGCATTTAACTGTTTTTAAATAAAATTATTTAAATCCTATTTTATCCTATGTGTTTCTAGATTTGTGGCATTTCTGTTGTTTGGCGAGTACCTCTGTTTTGGTATCTCCTTATTTGTTTGGATTATTCTTTAATTTTATTTATTCATTAAATGTATCTGAACATGTATTTGTGCTTATATTCTAGAGAAAGACATTTAAGTGTCTCCTGTGCATTTGTTTACACAAATTGTACATAGTCTGTTGCAATCTGTCCAGTCACAGTAACACCTTCAGTCTCGTACCTTAATTCAGCTAGTCTCGTGAATGCACTGTGCTGCATTATTGCTTTGATTTTTTTATATTCTATACCTCTGCACAAGCCCAGATAAATAACCTATTTGATGCCTATCAGCTTAACTTAACATGTCTGTACACAGCCAAGTCTCCCAATTTTTTTTCTTAGCAGTATCTGCATTCAAATTAGTGGGAAGAGTTTTTGAAATATCTACTGACCCTGTTCCCTTTGCTGAGCTTTCTGACTTAAATACATTTATGACTGGCCTGTAAGTGAGGGACCAGATACTTCCTGCTCTGAACTTGCATAGTTCTTATGAACTGCCTTTTCTACTGAAATAAATTAGATGTTCATCGTGTTACCCTGCTGCAGTCATCACACTTGGGTTATCCTGCCATCAGGCGGTCCCGCAGTCGGCCTGAATTCCAAAGTCCTGGTCCGGCGTTGGTTGCTGTCTCTTCTTCCCTGACGTCAGTGCGCCAGGGGTATATAAGAGGCATCCAACGCCATTTTCTTCAGTCTTTCTTGCTGTGCGGTGCCCAAAGCAGAAGCAGTTTGCAAGTGCGGTCAGCCGACACCTGAGATTTTTGAATCAAATTTCAGTCCGAAGTCTTCAAAAGCTAAGTACCCCATTGGGGAACCTTTTCTTGCCTCAGTCCGATTTCAGAAAAAGTTAATAATTGCATTTCTTGTGGGAAGCAAATACCTCATAAGGACTTTCATTCTTATTATGTACCTTGCCTAGGCCCAGACCACGACGTCACTGGTTGTCAGTTTTGTGCTAGGTTCAATAAAAGAACTATAAAGTGACGCTTTGATTTCGCACGACACTACTTCGGTAGAAAATTTAATTATACTATGTCATCGGAGCAACCGACTACTGGCGTGCATAAAAAACGCAAAGATAAAGACAGGCAGCCTAGATCCAAGCCAGACTCCGAGGCCTCGGCTGGGCCGGTCGCCAGTTCTCCAGTTTTCAGTGAGGCGCCTATGCAGCCCCTGACGACCGCAGAATTGGAACTCCAGACCGCTTCGGATTCTAAAACAGAGAGTACTAGGCCGACGCAACCATTTCCTTTAGGCCCTACCGACAACATTGCAGAAGGCAAAACCGCTACTGTGGAAACACCTTCGGTTACAGAAGGTGTCTTCAGGCCGACTACTCTCACCATAAAATATTATGCTAAGCTTAAGACTCCATTAAAACCTAAAAAGACTGCACTTCAGTCTCCAGTTCAAGGCCCCATGCCTAAGAAACAGATGCTTAAGATGGCTGAAGATTTGATTACTCTGATCAGGGGTTCCCAACCCCCCCCCCCCAGATAAAAGGCCTAGACAAGAGGAGGATTATGCCTCCTCTGAACAAGTTTCTATTTCCTCAGACTCCTCTGAGGAGCAGGATTACTCCTTTCCCCCTTATGAAGATTCTGATGCTGAAGATTCCATCCCCTCAGCATCTCCCCCTGAAGACTATTCCTTTGGGGAAACCTTCCATACCATGAGGGAACATTTCCACTGGGAAGGTCAGAACTACTCCAACTCAAAGAAAAGGCTCTGAGAGTTTCTTTTACTTCCTCAGCACAGACCACTTGCTATCCCTCCAGTTTTAGACATTGTGGATGATGTTTACTTAGAATCTAGTCTAAATCCAGATTCTCTGCCTCTGGCTCCAGCCAAACCAGACAGATATTATAGAGTGCCCGACTCACACAAATTCCTTTACAAAAACGCTGTTGCTGATGCAGAGACAATCTCCCAGGGTCCCAAAGGGGCTAAGGCTTCTATGGCTAAAAATCCTGTACCCTCTGAAAGGGACTCCAGAGCACTAGATAGGTGGGGGAAGAAGGTTTACACCTCAGCTACTCTAGCTATGAGAGCACTAAATTGTCAGTTTCACATGCTGAAATATCAGCAATTCCTAATGTCTCAATTAAAACAAAAGATGAGCACACACTCTCAACAGTCTGAATATAAGGAAATGCAGGATCTATTGCATGCAGCAGAACAGGTGGGCAAACATACTTTACAATGTGGATTTGACTCCTTGGAAGCTTCCTGCAGAGCAGCTGTTACTGGATCTGTCATATGTAGGCATGCTTGGTTAAAGGAACAAACGCTGCCTGATCATGTTAAAAGCAAAATTACTAGATGCACCTTTACAGTAGGATGTCTTATTTGGGGTTAAAGCAGAAGAGGTTTTAAAGAAAATGGAAGATAAGGCAAAGTCTATGCAGATGGTCAAAGATTTCTTACAAGTACAACCCCCTCGCTTCAGCAGAAATTGGCCAACAAAAAATTGGTCCTTTCCAGCTTCTGACAGACCACAGAGGGGTAAATACAGACGCCCAAGGGGCAGAGGTCAAGCGCAAATCCCTTACAAACCTCGCCAATGGGGCACTGCAACACAGAAGGGAGGAGAAGACAGGCCCCCAACTTCTAGAAGACAAACACAATGATATGACCCTCAAACTGCCAAGCAAAGCCCTCTTGGCAGCTCCGTTGGGAGGAAAATTAGCACTTTTTGCAGACAACTGGTGCGTCATCACAAAGGACAAATGGGCCCTAGACATTATCTCGCAAGGATACAGATTCCATTTCCATGCATTGCCAAGGATAAAAGGAATGCCAAACCTACCACAAAATCAATGGGCAGAGGCACAAACACAAATTGCAGCTCTCATGGACATGAGAGCCATTCAACTGGTACCTACACAGGAGCAAGGCCAAGGTTTTTACTCAAGGCTCTTCCTAGTCCCCAGAAAGGACAATGCATGGAGACCCATTCTGAACCTTTCAATTCTAAACACCTACTTGCAAGTACCAAAATTCAAGATGCCAACACTACAGCAGCTTCTTCCCATGTTTGGCAAGAAGGCTTGGCTAGTAACGTTGGACCTCAAGGAGGCATACCTGCATGTCCCTATCAGACAAAATTGCAGAAGATTCCTCCGTTTCATTGCAGGTTCAACTCATTACCAATTCTCTGCACTGCTCTTTGGCTTATCTACTGCGCCCAGGGTCTTCACAAAATGCCTGGCACCAGTAATTGCATACTGCAGACAAAGAGGAATCCAAATATACCCATACCTGGACGACTGCCTCATCCAAGCAAAAATCTAGGACATTCTCCTACAACATCTGGCGTTTGTCAAACACCTTCTAAGTTGCCTAGAGTACACAGTAAATGAAAAGAAATCAAAACTAGTGCCCTCACAGAACATGACATTCCTGGGTGCCAGCTTGAATACAATGGCCCAGATGGCTTATCTTACGCCAGACAAGCAACTACAACTAACTCAATACTTCAAAATAATGGCAACAAAGACCCAACTCCCTGCAAGAAAAATTCTGCAGGCCTTGGGATTCATGGCATCTTGCATACTACTAATACCATTTGCAAAACTGCATATGAGGAAATTACAATGGTACCTGAAAAGCATATGGACTCAATACAGCAACAGCTTGGAAACAATGATACGTTTCATTCCCTGCCTTCAACAGAAGTTTCTATGGTGGTCACAGGCATGTCACCTCAACAAGGGTCAGTCTTTCACCTTACTCCCAGCCAAGAAAACTGTGACTACAGATGCATCGGACTATGCCTGGGGGGCACACATGGCAGGACAGTGCATTCAAGGCAAATGGACTACAGATCAAAGAAATCTGCACATCAATCAAAAAGGAATGCTAGCTGTACAGAATGCTCTGACAGCCTTCAAGGACCTCTTACATCCAGGACAACTTATAAGGACAGACAATACCACAGTAATGTGGTACATAAACAAGCAAGGGGGTACACACTCATACCCTCTATGCAGGCAAGCAATGACCTTGTGGAACACAGCACTGACTTACCAATTTCAATTACAAGCACAATTCCTGCCAGGAAGAAAGAACACATTGGCAGACGACCTAAGCAAAAACATCATAGATCCCCACGAGTGGAAACTGGATGCGCAAGTATTTGCAATGATAACTCAAAAATGGGGGCATCCAGACATAGACCTGTTTGCCAATCCCCAAAACTATCAACTATCAACATTTTGCACAAGGGCATTCCACCATCAAGCCCTGAAAGTGGACGCACTCTCTTTCAATTGGAAGATGTTGACAGTATATGCCTTTCCTCCACTGCCCCTTCTAACAAAGGTGCTGCTGAAAGTCAGAATGGAGAAACCACAGATGATACTCATTGCCCCAGACTGGCCACGCCAGCACTGGTACCCACTACTAAGGAACATGGCCCACGGCCCACCATGGATTTTACCACAAATTCCTCATCTGCTCACACTGCAAGACAGTCAGTTTCTACACAGCCAGCTCAAGACCTTAAATCTGGCTGCATGGCAAATCACCTAAACAGCCAGCCAGCTCCTCTTTCATAAGCTGTTATGGATGTCATTCTGGAGGCCAGGAGGCCCAGCACCAGGAAAGCCTACTCAGACAAATGGAAAAGATTTTGTGCCTGGAACCAGGTTAAAGGCTAAAATCCCCTTGAGCCGGACATACCCCAAATTCTACAATATTTAACTGAGATGTTACACAAAGGACTTTCCTTTTCATCCATTAAAATCCACGCATCAGCTATTTCTGCTCACTACAACACGGATCCTCCCTTATTTTCACACCCACTTCTAAGGCAGCACCTCAGAGGGGCCAAAAACATACGGCCTCCGAGGAGAGCACCAACGCCAACTTGGGACCTCAACTTTGTTCTGGAAAAGCTTACGCTACAACCTTTTGAGCTAGCTTTCTCAGCTGATTTAAAGTTTGTATCATGGAAAACTGCCCTGCTGCTAGTAATTACTTCAGCCAGAAGAGTCTCAGAGCTACAGGCACTAATGGCAGTGGAGTCTTTCCTCATTTTTCATCAAGACAGAGTCTCTCTATGAACTAACCCCTCCTTTATGCCAAAGGTGGTATCCAGTGTGGCTGTAAACCAAACTATCCATTTGCCTACCTTTTTCCCAAATCCTCAGAACAAAGGAGAAAGACTCCTGCACTCCTTGGACATTCACAGGCAGCTACGTTATTACTTGGATAAAACTAAGACTTTCAGAAAATCTGACCAGCTCTTTGTATCCTATGCTACAGCATCACAAGGAAAGGCTATCTCAAAACAGACCATTTTGAAATGCATAGGACATTGCATACGTTTTTGCTACACCCAACTTGGAAAAACAGTTCCTGCTAGCATTAGGTCCCACTCCACCAGGGCAGCAGCTACATCTACAGCCTTCCTCAGGGGGGTACCAACCAAGGATATTCTGGAAGCTGCAACTTGGAGTACAGTACACACCTTCACCAAACACTATCACTTACCACTATACTCTAAGACTAGAGCTGGCTTCGCCACTGCAGTTCTGCAGGGCCTACTAGCCTCTTCTATCCCTCTTTGATTCCACCTCCCATCCTTAGCTTTGGGATTCAACCCAAGTGTGATGACTGCAGCAGGGTAACACGATGAACATAGTACAGTTTTGTACCTACCATAAATGTAGATGTTCGAGTGTTCACCCTGCTGCAATCCAGGTTACCCTCCCTCCATTCCCTCTGTATTAGCTGAACTTATCTTTACCTCTCTAACCTATACAACCTCTGTGGTGTATTTGCTTATGCCTAAAGGTATTGTTTTATTTTTTTATCTAGCTATATATATATATATATATATATATATATATATATATATATATATTGCCTACCTATTGGGGGCACCTGACATCTGGGGCAAGAAAAACTGAAGAAAATGGCGTTGGATGCCTCTTATATACCCATGGCGCACTGACGTCAGGGAAGAAGCAACAGCAACTGACGCCGGACTAGGACTTTGGAATTCAGGCCGACTGCTGGACCGCCTGATGGCAGGATAACCCAAGTGTGATGACTGCAGCAGGGTGAACACTCGAACATCTACATTTATGGTAGGTACAAAACTGTACTTTCTTCCTGGCAAAAATATTTTCCACTACATGGGTTAAAACATTTAATATCTCCACTGTGCTCCCTTATACAAAGTCTTATGGCCAGTTGGAGTGCAGACCTTGTTTAAGGAGTTTTAGTGAAGAAGTCATCTTCATAAGACAGGATCCCATTCCCTTTAAAATTTATTGTCTTCCTTTGCAACCATAAGCAGGATAATATCCTTTCTCTCTGTCCAGATGTAATCAGATGAATGAAAAAAAAGTCTAGACATTATAGTCATTAACTTCAAATGCAGGAACACCCTTTGCGCTATTTCTATTGTAGTCTCATCTTTAGGCAAATCTCGTATCTTTAGGCAAATCTCTCCACTCAGGCAGTTTATCTCCTATAAAGCTCAAACAGAGATTTTCCTTTCAAACATTCTGGAATTCCCTTGAATCTCAATTTATTAACCTAGTTTTGTCCTTCATATCCAAAAATCTCGAGTCCAGGATGTCTAACTTGGTTTCAGTAGTTACAAGATGGTGTTCGGTCTCTTGAAGCTGTGCTTTGCTAATTAATCCAAGTAGGAGGACAGAATTTATTCCATCTTCACTTTTGCTTCAAATTTTTGCAAAAGGGGTCACAACAGATGCACTCATTTTAGTTAGTTTGTATGTTGTTTTCTGAAATGTCGTGTCTTGCCCTTGTTCCACTAGAATCTGACCTTCTTTTTCCAAGTCCAACCCTGTCTCCTGTCCTCGTGGGTTCTGCATGTCTGAAAAGATTTATGGCTGAGAAGCTTCACTCTCTATTAAGTTTGACTGACATCCTACATAATCACCAAGCAAATAAAAATACAAATAAGTACCTTAGACATTGGCTCAAAGGAACTCAACTTCCTCCATAGCATAAATAAGACCTTCTGGCGGAATAGATATCTCTTTTAAAGAATATCTCTTCTGTGGAATAGCCTTCCCCTAAATGTAAAGTAGCTTCCTTTCTTTCTTCAAATGCCACTTAGATGTATAGATAAGAAACTGTAAATTCACCCCTAGTCTGGCCTCTCAAGTCATCATTTAAAGGGGAAGACATTTTGTAGGTAACTGATGAAATGAGATTGTCGACTAGGCTAAAATGATCTATCAAATCATCAGCCTAGCATGAATCTATGAATCCAATCAGCACTCCCCCTCAGACTTTAACTCAACTGTCATACAATACTGACAGTAGGAGAAACTCTGTGTAAAAGCTTAAAGTCATCTTGCATAAACAATGCTCCAATGGCGAAGTGTTGGGGGAAACTGACTTACCACTGTTTCTTCACTTTCCAGGCTTGTAGTTTTGCATGTGTCTTACATCTAGACCAGTGAGTACTTTCTTCTAGCCACCTCTACCTCCATTTGTGTGGTAGACACAGCATTGCTTATCTCCTGTAGACGCCTTATTCACCTCCTTCTCTCCTCTTTTGCTCTGACATATAACCCCCTTTGAACTTTGCAGCATTTTTATTTTACTCTCCAGCTGGTCTATTTACATTCATCAATTACTGTGCCTCTTTCCTACCTCTCCAGTTACTTTGCCCCCATGCCTGTTTGAGCCCACCACTACCTACTTATGAGAAAATTCTCCTTCCCCAACAATTATCCTTGAAAACCTCTCTTGCTATTTGTTGAGTCTGTAATTGAGTCTGTAATGTCACTTGCTTTGCGCCACTTACTTTGATTCTACTGTATTATCACTTGGCATTTGAATGCTAGCACCTTCTCTGCATGTTTGCAATTGGAAAAGCATCTTTTATTCATCTCTACTCCTTTATCACTCTTAGAGTATTAGACTCCACCAGAAATCTGTTTATATAGTTGGCCTATCTGCAACTATCTCTGAAAAATATAACACCCCTTCATCTCCCTAGTGCTCTTTCTAAATGTCCACTAATGTTCAGTGTTCCTTTTCTTCCCTTTCCACATTAGAGTTGGTTTAATCTATGGAATTATTTGATTTCAGAAATTTGGTTCCACATTCACTCTACAAAGTCACCATGTACAATTACCTTGTCCTATTGTTACCTAATTACATTAAAATGCCTTTTTGAAACGATTGTTAAATACCTCACTGTCATTATTGGTCAAGCCTTAAAAAGAGCCTTTACATACTCCCTCCCTTAAATTCCTATGAAAATAATAGGTGTAACAGCATTTTGTTTAACATAAAATCATCATCCCTGTTACCCTTTTCCTTTTATTCAGTCAGCCTTCTTCTGTGAACCTTCTGCTTCTTTTCATTTCACTAACATTTGTGTTTGCTTGCTGTAATTCCTGAAGGAATGGTATGTGAATGCCTGCTCTTTTGTTCCTAGTCGTATTATGTTTTATCCTCAGATTGGCTGTGGTGTTCTGTCTTATGCCCCTTTGTATATCCTATCACATCTCCTGCACTGCCTTTGTCTGCAGTAACCAGTGGCATTACATTTTAAGTTACTGGTATGATTTATGGTGCAATTGCTAGTCATTTATCCCTCCCCATGTTTGCGACAGCCTTCATACAAATACACATTTGACAGGCTTCTCCTCACTGCCTAGTCATCATTTAACAATACTATCTTGCTAACAGAATAAGAAAGAATCCTGTAATATCTTTATGTCTGCTTTGGCCTCAAGGATTTCCTCACTGAAAAATTGGACCTAGTCCTCCTTCCATTGCCTGTTTTCCTAATTTTTCCTGTGCTTTAAACAAAGTGGGTTTTCCTCGCTTCTGTGTGTGTGTGGTTTGTCATCTCTGGAATCGTTTAACTTAGAGATTCTTGTCAGTGGTTGTTAGCAGTGGTTCCTGCCTTAACCGTTGTGGCATAGGGTCATGTTGTGTATTTGTATTGTGTGCATTAGCTTATCGGTGGTCTTATTATGTCTAAGAAGCAAAAGGAACATAAACCCCAATTTGTGTATACTGCCTGGGGACTATACATTTACAAGAGTCCTGTAGCTTTTATCACGCCTTCAGTCTAAGGGTGCTACAGGAAAGGAAAAATAAACTGATACTGAAGGGACTTCTAACGCCTTCCTTTGAGGAGTCCTTGGACTCTTCCTCTGGTTCACAAATTAAAGCCAAGTCTTCTAAGGCTAAGAAGAGATCTCCGTCTCCATCTGTTTCTTCGGAGCCTCCGGAGAAGTCTACCAAATTGCATTCTACCTCCTCGGCTCCCTTGTCCTCGGGGCCGCAGAAGGTAGCTGTGGTTCTTGAATCTGCCTCGGCTCCAATTTTGTTAGAGCCCATTCAGAGCCGGTCTCCTAGTGTTAGACATGGATCCCCAGATAGGAGATCACAGTCACCTTCTCTCTCCTCCAAATCCTCCAGACTCTCTGATTTGGATGTGGATAGGGTGGTCCAGAGGCTCCTGCAGTCACCTGTGTTGGCTAAATTATTTTTGGCTCTGACCCAGTCGGCTCCAGAGCCACTCCCGATGAGTGCACCGATGGTTCCTCCTCTGAGCGCCTCCTTGTCTTTGGAGCCGGCGTGTTCTGCTCCGGGTGATGTTCTGCCAGCGCTGATACTTCTTAAGGCTTTATCGGTGCAGACGTCGGCTCCAACCATGTCGGCTCCGTCCTCTGGTTTCTGAACCCAGATTTCCTCTGTCGGGCCCAAGGGGGATACTTCGGGACTTATGTCAGTTCCGAGCCTCCCTCTCTGCGCTTCGACTCGAGGAACTTCGGCTCCGGTCATGGCCTCGGAGGTTGGTCAGTCCTCGGATTCAGGGGGACCCGCCTTCGAGGCCATGAGAAGCGCACTGGTCACATCTTCAGTGACATCACACGGATCAGTCATTCCATCCCCTTCTACATTGGCTAGAGCCTCTGATGTCCCCCTATCAGTTGACAGCGGAGCCCCAAGGTCTGGGGATACCCCTATGAGCGGTCCCCAGCTTTCTGAGGGCCCCTTGGAAGTCTGTGCCTGAGGAGCCCCCAAGAAAGAAGCTGTGCAAGAGGAAGCACATAGACTCCCAGGACGAGTCTCTCACTTCTGATACCGACCTCGAAGAGTCAGTGGGGTCCCCCAAGTCATCCTTTGATGACGTCTTCTTCTCCGACATCCTGGAGATTTTGAGGCAGAGAGGTGGCTGGTCATCCAAAACCCCCTCTGAGGAGGAGTCAGTATTCCTCAAGGCCTTTGGGGCTCAACCCTCCGCCTCCTGGGTGTCTCCACCCTTCGATGAGCTCCTAGATTTGATCTGTCGAAGGGTGTGGAAGACTCCCGACTCGGTGGAACCTGTACCAAGATGCCCTAATAAATTTCTTTCAGCTCCCCCTGGGAAAGAGTTCCTGTCCAAAGGGGTTTCTGTGGATGCCATGATGGTGGTGGCGGCCACTCAGCAGGAAGTAGCCGAGTCTTCTTCCTCCGTCCATCCTCCTAACAAGGAGTCCAGGAGTATGGATTGGTACGGGAAGCGTACCCTCTCTTCAGCGACCTTCACCCTTCGGTCTCTGAATTATCTTTGTCATTTAACTCAGCTCCAGAGAGATCTCCTTAAAGAGTTAGGAGATACTTTAACAGGTAACGTACCTGAGGCGTTAACACAGATGGTTAATGCCCAGCTGTCTACTCTTGGCTCGATTGTCAACTTGTCCATGAGGCTCATATCTTATGCAGCCGAAGGAGTGAGCAGGGCAGCTAGCTCAGGTGTAGCCCTCAGAAGGCAAGCCTGGATGCACCTGTGTCACTTCGTGGAGGCCTTCAAGTCTTCCTTTACTGACGCCCCCTTTGATGGGTCCTCACTCTTTGGGACCAAAGTGAAAGACACACTCACCAGATGCGAGCAAGAGGGGAAGACCCTGTCTGCCATAGGGGTCCATTTTTCCCTTCCATCTAGGCCTTACCCCAAGGCTCAGAGGGGAGGGAAAATGTGGTTCAAAAAGTCACAGAAGTCTTTCCCTGCTGCTCAAGGTGAGTCCCCTTCCAGAGGCAGAGGAGGGGGAGGCTATTCTGGAAGACACCGCCCTAGGGGCAGAGGAGGCCCTCGTAATTCGGGAGACCGTGATTCCTTTCGTGGGCCCCCCTATCATCGTCCCTGATGTATTGCCTGACTGTGCTATTCCAGAGCCAGTCTGGGGCCACATTTCATTGTACCCAGAAGCCTGGGAAAGTATCACTCAGGATCGATGGGTGCTTCGAATAGTTACCGGAGGTTATTCCATCCCCTTGTTATCAGACTCCCCGCCAGCCAATAGAATCCCAGACGTTCCACCCAGTCAAAGGGATCACGCAACACTAGAAATTTCAAAGTTGCTGGAAAAAGGAGTCATCCAACCTGTCCCCTCAGACCAGATTGGATTAGGGACTTACTCAAGACTCTTTTTGGTGTCGAAAAAAACAGCGGACCTGAGACCCATCCTGGATCTCGGCCGTCTAAATCGCTATGTTCTAAAGTCCAAGTTCAGAATGGTCACCCTTCAGTCTATTTTTCCATTACTGGGAAAAGAAGTATGAATGTGCTCCATCGACCTCAAGGATGCTTACTACCATATCAAAATGGACAGGGCATCCAGGAGTCTCTTACGCTTCCGGCTGGGAGCCAGTCATTTCCATTTTCGTACCATGCTCTTTCGTCTCACCACAGCCCCCAGGGTATTCACCAAGTGTCTGGCAGTGGTGACAGCTCACCTGAAACGTCAAGGATTCCAAGTGTTTCCATACCTGGACGACTGGCTCCTCACTGCCCCCACCAGGCATCTTCTCATTCAGGCCAGGGAAACTACTATTGCCCTTTGCCATCAACTAGGAATTACCTTGAACTGGGGAAAGTCTGCCTTGCTGCCCTCACAGCGTGTTACATTTATAGGCACAGAGCTGGACACCTTTCATATGCGGGCATTCCTGCCCCAAGAAAGGATAAAGGTGTTGCAGGGTCAGGTTCGCCCATTGTTACCCCTCAAGAAGGTTTAGGCCAGATGGGTTCTGCAGCTCCTTGGATCCATGGCAGCAACCATTATGTTAGTGCCTCTAGCCAGATTACACATGAGGCTTCTGTAGTGGCTCCTCTCTGCCCAATGGTCCTTTCAGAAGCTTCCCCTGTCCCATTTTATCCTACTCACTGATCAGTGCAAACAGGACCTCTGTTGGTGGCTATGCACTGCCAACTTGAACACAGGGAATCCGTTTATTCCTATGCCACCAGTTGCCACAGTGACCACCGACCCCTCCCAGATGGGGTGGGGGGGCATTATCTTGGCAGGACGGTCCAAGGCACGTGGCAAGATCACGAGGTACATCTGCACATCAATGTTCTAGAGATGAGAGCAGTGTTACTGGTGTTGTGAGCACTGCAGAGCTCTCTCCCCCTAGGAACGATTGCAATTCACTCGGACAACATGTCCCTGGTGTGGTACCTGAACAAGCAAGGGGGAACCAGATCTTATCCCCTATGCAGAGAGGCCATGCGAGTGTGGCAGTGGGCAGTGTCTTCCCAATGGTTCCTAGTGGCAACGCACATTTCGGGGAAGGCCAATGTGATAGCAGGCAGGCTAAGCAGATATATTCTGATGCCTTACAAGTGGTCCCTGAACCGCCGAGTTGCGGAACAGATTTTCAACAGATGGGGTCAGCCTTGCTGTGATCTTTTTGCCAATCCCCACAATGCCAAGTGCAGCAACTACTTCACTCTGATCCCCCCACAGGGGGAGTCACCCAGGGATGCTCTAGTCTATGAGTGGCCTCCGGTCTGCTCTATGCTCTCCCTCCATTTCCTCTGCTACCAAGAGTGATTCAGAAAGCCATTTCCTAGGGAAGCAAGATGATTCTAATTGCCCCACACTGGCCTCGCCAAGTCTGGTTCTCTTTTCTTCATTAGTATGCAGTGGACAGTCCTTGGATTCTGGACCCAGTACCAGACCTGCTGACACACATGTCAGGACAGTCCCATCCCTCCCTGCGGACCCTCAGGTTGACAGCCTGGCTACTTCACTTCCATCCTTAGTCAGACTTCATCGTTTTTCACCTGAGGTAGTACACATTTTATCTTCTTCTCATAAATCTTCTACCAGGAAGATTTATTCCAGCAAGTGGAAAATATTTTCTATTTGGGCTCAGGCCCAGGGACTGGAACCTTTCACAGCCCCCATCCCTGCTGTCTTAGATTTTTTATCCACACTCTTTCAGCAGGGTTCTGCTCGTGCGACCATTAAGGTCCAGCTGGCCGCTATTTCTAATTTTCATACCTCTTACGAACCTTCTCTCATGGCTCATAAACTATGTAAGGCCTTTTTGAGGGGCACCTTGTTCCTACGGCCTCCTGTGTCAGAACCCATAATGCCATGGGATTTAAATTTTGTCTTACAAGCCCTGACTTCATCACCATTCGAGCCAGCTGCCACCTGTGAATTAAAATTTCTGTCTTGGAAGACTGCATTCTTAATAGCCATCACATCAGCCAGATGGGTGTCGGAGATTCAAGCGTCCATCAAATCCCCGTATTTAATCTTTCATAAGGACAGGGTTTCCTTGAAACCTAATTCGTCCTTTCTTCTGAAAGTAACCTCTGCCATTAATCTCAATCAGTCCATTGAGCTGCCAGTTTTCTTCCCCCAATTTCCCAACAAGGCAGAATTTAAATTTCATCAGTTGGATGTACACCAGGCAGCTATGGTTTTACTTACACAGGACAAAACAACTTCGTAAGTATGACCAACTGTTCATGTCATTTTCAGAAAATAGAACAGGTTCCCTTATTTCTAAGCTTACAATTTCCAGATGGATTTCTGATTGCATCTCCTATGTTTATTCGTCACCAGGCAGAAATTTACCATTTCCCGTCAAGGCTCACTCCACCAAGGCTGTTTCCGCTTCTGTAGCTTATCATTCCAGGCTATCCTTGGATGAAATTTGTGCTGCGGCCACGTGGGCTTCTCCCCACACCTTTATTACTCATTACAAATTAGACGTGGCTTCTAGGGGCCGGGCTTCCTTTGGTACCACTGTTCTCAGGAGTATCTTCCATTGAGCCTCCCAGGATAGAGGTGCTGGGGACGCTGTCCCGTGAGTAAGAATGTAGGTGAGATTGGACCACATAACATCTAGAAGTTATGTACTCACCATAACGTTTGATGTATGTGGTCCATCTCGCCTCACATTCTTACATTCCCTCCCACCTGTCCCCCCTCCTGGAGGATTTGGAGGTGACATTGGTCTTCAGTACCCTTCGGTATTGGTTGTTTTTTCTTTGCTACCCTGGATAGTGTTCTACCTTACTGAACTGTGGTTGTGCATGAGGTGTGATTATGGATTGCTGCAAACTAGATCTGGGGTTATGGAGCAGTGCAACATGGGATACCAAGTTAGCCCAGCCAATTAGAGACTTTGTGCTAGAAAAATAAGTTGGCCGAGTCGGAGCCGATGTTTGGCTCCGAACCCGTGAGTAAGAATGTGAGGCGAGATGGACCACATACATCAAACGTTATGGTGAGTACATAACTTCTAGTTTTGTTGCTGAACAACAGAATAGCATCCCCCAGCAGTAAGTAACATATTCACTTCCCACAAATAAACAAAGGTACTAAGTCTTAGTAATAATGTACTTGTAACAATGTAGACCCTCATTTTCTACTGACTCCTGTGACAATAAGCCAGTACAGGATCTGAAAAGCAGTTCATATTATAAACAGATTGAGTAAAACATTATACCCTTTCCCCCATCAAAGGTAAACTGATCTGCTGCAATGGTTGTTTTGTAAAATTGAAAATACACAGTTAACACCCTGAAATGTAAAGATAAAATATGTATTTTAACACTAAAATCACCTTTAATGCTATTTTACTTTATTTCCTTACAGTATAATATAAAGTCCATTTCCTTCTCAAGAATTAACACCCCCCCCCCCACACACAAAATAAGTGGTTGTCAATTGCCGTTTAACAGTATTACACCAAAATATTTACCTGAAAGAAATTCAGCCACTTCAAACCAACTTTAATAAGAGACAAGTTAATAATTATGGGATAGTTAATAATTAGGTGAGAGGCAGGTGTAATGTAGGGTGCTTACCTTGCAAACACAAGGTGCAGAGTTTGATTCTTACATCGGGTAACTGGCTAGGCTTAAAATGGCCCACAAAGGCAGTTAGCATAGTACTACTCCATGAACCTTGAATTATAAATAGTATTGCTAATGTGAATGGAAAAATGTCCATCTTTGTCAGCTCTTAGGTAAGAATATGCAGAACATGTTATCAGACTGAACTTCTGGATGGGTCATCACCAGTAAGAAAAAGCTATATTTGCAGTTTAGTGCCTCTAGCCACCCATTTCAGGTCTTTCCACATGATACAACATTTGTGACTTAGGTGTAAGAGCACAGTAATTTAATTTTAAGTCTTCTTCTCACACTCCGTTATGGGACAATAACTCTCTCTTTCGTTTGGGCTCTCAGATAAAAATGGGGGATTGAAAAACAATGTAAATATAGCTTTTTAGCCGTATTAAGCATTTTGAACAAGGAGCCCCAGAGAACTCGTTCTTATTTATCCTAGTGGGTTATCTTTGGGACAGGCTCTGTCATTCATAAAACTTGTTTCCCTGCTTGTCTGCGACTGATAGTCACCCCCTCTCTGGTACTGGGAGGCCTGTCACCTTTTGCTTAGAAATGTACAGATATCCCATGGGTTTGTGCAGTAACTAGTACATCTCATTGGTGCATCCTTGGGTTCTGCCGCACTAATGTCTGCACTTCATTTGTCAGTAATTGGTGGTATGTCTTTAGTAGTCCCTGTTCGTGTCCTTACCGTCTTACCTTTTGCCGTCATATGTGTCATTCATTGGGTTGGAACTGCTGTCTTAGCCCTTTGGAATAGCCTGTTTCATTCATCTCCCCTTTATGATTGTGACATTGAAATTCCCTGACTTGTCCTGGGCGGTCCTCATTGATATTTCATATATCTGTTTGATCCCCAACTCCACTGCCTCCACTCTGGCAATGCACCCTTCATGTTTACATTTGAGAAATGCAGTTACTTCTTTAGAATTACTAAATGTCAAATGTCCTTTCCAGTTAATTAAAAATATGCTCATGATGGCACCAGCTTGCCTTGATTTCCGCAGAACCTTTGTAAAATACCTGCTGCACTAATAAACTCTCAAAGGAAAAATCTAACTCAGTGCTTGGTATGAACAGGCCTTTTATCTGTGCCACTAAGTTTTGCAGTCTTTGCTTCTGAGAAAGTAACATTTACAGACTGGATGTTTCAGTTGTTGCAGAACTGCATGCACATATCTGACACGATGTGTACAGTCAGCTTCCATATTAAGATTGGGACAGAAACTCAAATCCAGTCTTAAATGATCCTCCAGAGTACTAAACAAGCCCTTTCCTTTTTTTTCTTTCAGGGATTCAATGAAATGGAGGTTTTCCCTTTGGGCTTTTTTCCCCTTGTGGTTGCCTGGCTTTCCATCGACTCAGGTTATGTTTAAGCATGGCTAGTTCTCTTCCTTTACCAGTGGCAGCCTCCGGCAGAGAAGATATTTATTAACTTTACCAGAGGATGATCTTGTTGAAATACAGATAACTCCTTTTCCAAACCACAGGTATCTTCCCATAATCTTGCATTTCAAATAATAGACGATCCAATGTCTCACTGATTTTGTCGAGCTTTTCATTTATTTTGTGAAGTAAAAAATGATAACCTATTTGTGGTCAAAATTCTCATGTGGGCAAATATAGTTATCAAAAGCAACTTCGCTGTCCATGAGTTTTAAAATGGGCTTTGATATCTTGGTGCAGCAGAATGAGATTAAACACCCATCTTTGATTTTGATTTGCTCATTAGTACCACCTCCACACCATAGTAAAGATTTATTGGAATAATTCATTTACCATTTCATTTCTGTTTCAAATTCCACTTACAAAGTCATTGCACCAGCTTTTACATCCAGCCTAAGTTATTTTACATATTATTAGTCATATTGGCAATGGTCAAGTACTTATGTGTGTGTGCTTCAAAAAACACTGTACATTCATATGGATTAACATTATAAAATATGACAGTCTATTTTTATTTGATAAACCTGCTGCTAAAACATCATCTGTTTTATTTATGTTCATGAACTTTATCAATTAATCAGAGTTATAACAAACCTGATGGGTGGAATTTTTCCCAATTCCTAGCTGGAATTGCTCCCTGTTCTCTCTATGCCATGCCATAAAATATAGATTTTTATCTCTTCATCAGTGAAGATAAACTGACATATCCATTGTATATGATGTTTCATTTTAAACTTATTTATTGCCCACTTACAACATCTGTAAATGAATAACCTGCACCAAGATCCTCATTGTGAAGCCCACTGCCCTCCCTCACCATCACACTATACATCCTGCAATGTAACTCTCAGAAACTCCAATGTTAAGGTTTAGCAACTTTTCTTATCATTCCCCAGGCTTTCTGCCTGCAAATGATGACCTGATTAATGCATAACTTGTGTTTACCAAGGGGAATGAATGGACTGATGGGGTTCTTATCTCAACTACTTTAAAAGTGTACCACTGCGCTCTGTTCAAATGGGCTGCCTGTAAACCCAGATAAGGAATGAATAAGTCAATACTGATACTTTAGCTGGGGCAGTGAGAAAATAAAATATTGTGTAGCTCAATGTCTATAACTGTAGGTTCATAGGTTCATAGGTTCATAGGTTCATACTAGGCTATCTGCCCAAGGGCATTTATAAGCCTAGCCCATAGTTATGTGGCTTTCGCCACCCCTTTAGTTTGAATAAAAACTATGCCTATCATTTTTCTGTGCCTCTGTCAAGCAGTGACACTGAAGTAATCCCTGGGGTATATCTGCGATCTCCCATCCATTGGTCAAGATTCCTCTTGAACAAGGCCAGCGAGGTGCTCTGCCTCACATGTACCGGGATTTTGTTCCACAGCATAGGGAGTCTCTGGGTGATGAATCTGTCCCTCCAGCACGTTCTATTTATAACCGTGTCAAGGTTTAAGTCTCCGCCCTTGTGGTTCTGAGGGATCTAGATTTTTGAGGTGAAGCATATTCATCAAATCTGGGTTTGACATGGCCTTATATGTCAGGCACAGGTCACCTCTGAGCAAGCGGTATGAGACTGAATAGAGCTGGAGTTCTTTCAGTCGGGCAGCATAAGACATATTTTTGAGACCCTTTATCCTTTTGGTGAGGAACTTTTGGGGCCTTTCAAGCTGCAGCAGGTGTCTGGTCAGATACATTCTGAATGGGGCATTGTACTCAATCATAGGTCTAATGAGTGATGAGTACAGGGGCGATGACCTCCTTGATCTAGATGTGAATCCCTTCATGATCAGGTGGGCGATATAGAAGGTTTTCCTAACTACTTTAGCAACATGAGTGTCAAGCGAAGGCTACTGTCAACTTGGGTCCCCAGATCCCTGATGGCTTTTCTGTGCTCAGTGGATTGCCACCTATATGGTAGCTAGGGGTAACCTTGTTTTTCCCAAAGGGTATGACTATGCATTTTTGGCGTTTAACTTCAGGCCATGGCTCTGGCACCAGTTATCAGTTTCTGTGAGGCCCTTCTGGAGGATATCTGTGTCAGATGTGTTTTCGACTATGGCCCAGTTTGCAGTCATCTGCAAACTTTGTCAGCCATAACCCTCCTGTGTTTGCTTGTACTTCAGAAAAGTAGATGCCAAACAAGAGTGGACCCAGGACTGAGCCCTGTGGGACACCACTTGTGACAGGCTTTGAGTCTGACATGGCTCCAGCAACTCTGACACTGTGGGTTCTGTCACTTAGCCAGTTTGCAACCCATCTTGTGATGTATGGGTTTACATTCAAGCTGATGAGTTTTTCCGATGAAACCTGAGTGGGGTATTGTGTCGAAGGCCTTTGCCAGGTCGAGGTAGGCTGTATGGACTGCCTTTCCCTCACCAATGGCCTTGGTGACTGTCTCGAAAAAGTCAACCAAGTTTAAGAGGCAGGATCTGCCTTTGACAAAGCCAAACTGGGTTGGATCCAAAGTCTGCAAGTTCCCTATGTCTTTATTTATGAGTTCCATTATGATCCTCTCCATGGCTTTGCAGATAAGGCTTGTCAAGCTAATGGGGCGGTAATTTCCAGGGTCTGTGGAGGCACCGCCCTTATGAAGTGGGACCACAGTCGCGTGCGCCACTCCTTGAGTGCGTATCCTGAGGTGAGGCTAAGATTAAACAGCTGTCCTAACTGTAGGTTTAATTCCTCGTTGAATTCATGAAGCACACAGCCGGGGACACCATCCGGTCCCATGGATGCTGTGTTTTTTGCCTTAGTGAGGGCAGTTCTCACCTGGGTGTTGGAGATGTTTGGGGGGGCTACAATCCTCTGGAATAGATATCTCTCCTTTTGGGGGGGGAGTTTGCACTGAACCTGTCAGCCAGTATGTTAGCAATGTGTGTAGGTTCAGTAATTTTCACATCATTTTGAACTAATTCTGAGCATATCTGGGAGTTTCCTCCTAGGTTTCTAACATAGCTAAAGAAGGCCTTATGATTGTCTTTAGAGTCCTTGGCGATTTTTCTCTCAAAATTTGCCTTGGATGATTTTATGAGAGCTCTTAGTTTTTTACTTATAATGATCAAAGGTGTCTTACCTTTCAAGGATTTTGCTCTATCTTGTAGTAGCTTCCTCCTTTTGTTGTAGAGCTTGTTTATGGCTGGGGTCCACCAGACTGGATGCTTGCCTTTGGTACAGAGAGTCTTAGTTTTGTTTGGGATTGCCTGATCCATGCAGTCCTGTAGGCGCTGGTAGAAGGCATTTGTAAGTGATTCAGCGGTTTGAGTAATGTTTACCACTGGCTCAGGGGCCTTAAAGGAGACCACACTAGTTTTTAGAAGTGTGAAATCAGCTTTTGAGAAGTTTTTCACTGTGGTCTTTGTTGTTTCAGGTGGGGGGGGGATGAGGACCTCCAGCGAGATTAGTTTATGATCTGATCTCACCAGTGAGGGGTATACTTCCGGTGTTGAACATTTTGATCCCATGTTCGTGATGATGAGATCAAGTATGTTTTCTCCTCTTGTGGGGATGGTGACTAGCTGTTCCATGGCATTTGAGTTTATGAACTCCAGGAATCTTTGGGTTAGAGTGTTCGGGCTTGAGTAGTGTTCCCAGTCTATATTAGGGTAGTTGAAGTCACCTAGTATGATGGTGTTTGGAGATACATTTATCCCTCCAATGTTTTCAGGAAGGCCATGTGAGGTTCCTGAGTTTGAGAGGGTGGCCTGTAACATGCTACAAATTGCAGAGCAGTCTTGCCTATGGTTAATTGCACCTGGATGGTCTCCGATGCATCGTGCATTGCCACCAACCTTGAGGTGTGGGTGTCCTTTATGAATATGGACACCCCCCCCTCCTTTCTTGGTGTTGTCCGGATTTTGGGGCGGGCATGATATGAGGTGAAACCTGTTAGTGCTGGGGTGCTCTCAGGAGCCTTGAACCAGGTTTCTCTCACAGCACAGACATCAATGTTCTCCATATTGAGAAGGGCCTCGAGTGCGTGCATCTTGAGATTGAGACTTCTGGCATTGAGCAGCATTACCCTTAGTTTTTTCCTTTTTGGTGTTCTAGGGTGGTAGGTTTAGAATTTGAGCCTTGCCTAAAAAGGCACTATGGGGTGGCAAGAGCCTTTGCCAATATCCGAAGCCCAGGGTGACAGGTGCAAGCCGTCCCTTGGAAGCAGCGTGGCTTGTCCAGCATGTCATCCCAGGCAGACAGACATTGGATCCCCTTTGAATGACACCAGAATTTAAGCCAATTATTAAAGCTGATCATCTTATCACTGTATTGTGGCATCATTCTAGGTGAAGGTAGGATACTGCTCAAGGTCAGGGTCATACCTGCCTGGGCTACATAATCAGAGAGCTCCTCGATGTCCCTTTTCATATAGTACAAGGAGGTACGTCTCAGGTCGTTGACACCAGCGTGGACAATGACTGAGTCATACTTGTACCTGCTGTTGAGAGACCTGAGTGCTTGCGTTATGTGGTGGATTCTAGCGCCCGACAGGCAGCTTACTGTGACCTTCTCCTTACTCAGTCTGGTGGCGGACGTCAGTGTGTCTGACTATGGAATCACCAATGACAAGTGTGTCTGGCATTTTGTTTGGCCTTAAGGGCTGTGACTGTTTGACACTCTGACTGTGTGGTCTATGTGTTGCATGTGTTGGGTCGTGAGGTGGTAGTTGTTTGGGTGTCTGTTTTGGTGGCCTCTGCTGTTTTGGTAAATTTTTGATCAGAGCCTCGAGTATGTCTTTGTGTGAGTATGTGTATGATTTGAAGTTGTGATGGTACCATGTGTGACTGGGTATGTGTTGTGTGTGGTTACCTTCTCCTCCTGTCTGGTCTTGCCAGTCCTATGTTGAGAGAGCTCAGCCTCCAGTTTGGCCGTATAGTTGCATCTCTCATGTATTTGTGTTTTGTGGGAGAAGGAGAGGATTGTCTGTGTACATGAGGCAATTATAACATTGCCTCAATATTCCCAGGTTCACCAGTTGAGCTGGAGAGGACACTAGCAACTGATCCCTCGACATACTAGAAGTAGTAGATAAAGAGACTTTCAAAGGAGTCCGGGGAAGTGGGTTTTAGGCTGGTGGGGTACTATCTATAATAAGAGTGCTTTATCAAGGTGCAAGTACTGTAGGAGTAAGTGCTAGGCTTTACAGATAGAGAATAGTCTACTTGGGAATCAAGTAGAGATGAACTTTTCAGTTATAGGATATGCTGGTTAGATCAGCAGTACAGCTCGAGGAAGGTAGTTCTAAGGGAAAATTTGAAGAGTAGAATTTAGATGTCGAATAGTTTAACCTTGTTTAACCGCTGCTCTTGTGTGCAACAGTGGCAACTCCGCGCTAACGCGCGTTTAGCATGTTTTATAGCAGGGGGCTGAAGGGAGCTAGGAATTGGCCCAAAACGACCAATGGACTACTAGTTTCTGGCTGAAACTTCACCAAATCGGACAAAAGGCCGCTCAGTGCTTCCACTCCCACTGGTAAGCAAAGAAACTTCCCTCCTTCCTAATAAGGCAATGGATCAGTAACAGGAACTAAAACAAAGCCCAGGGATCAGCAACTCTGAAACTGGACTACTCTAGTTCAGTAAGGCGGAAAACAAGAGATTTTTGTTTTATTACAGAGATAAGGAAAAAAACAGACAGTAAATGCTATAAATGCTGTAAATCGGCTAGCGCACTTTAGTGTGTAGCCTACAGAAACAATTTGCAACAATTAGTAACTTAAAGTGCAATAAACAGTGTAAAATGCAGAAATCACTTAAAGTAGCAGTAAAACAGGCGAAATGCAGTCGCTAGCTTAGTAACAGTGGGAAAGCCACACAAAATACTTATATCTGGTAGAAAGTCACTCTTTTAGCTCTCTGCTGCTTGGATCACTCTGCAGGCCACCACGAGGATCTGTGCTGAGTTGGTACAAGCTGGAAAACGCGTGTTTAGCGTGTTTTATAGCAGGGGGCTGAAAGGAGCTAGGAATTGGCCCAAAACGACCAATGGACTACTAGTTTCTGGCTGAACGTTCACCAATTTGGACAAAAAGGCTGCTCAGTGCTTCCCACTCCCACTGGTAAGCAAAGAAACTTCCCTCCTTCCTAATAAGGCAATGGATCAGTAACAGGAACTAAAAACAAAGCCCAGGGATCAGCAACTCTGAAACTGGACTACTCTAGTTCAGTAAGGTGGGAAAACAAGAGATTTTTTTTTTTTTACAGAGACAAGGAAAAAAACAGACAGTAAATGCTATAAATGCTTTTAAGCGGCTAGCACACTTGAGTGTGTTAGCCTACAGGTAAAATTAAGCAACAAATAGAGTGCAAAACAGTTAATCAACACAAAAACAGTTTAAATAGAATGCAGAGCTGTATAAACAGGCTAAGATGCAGTCGCTAAGCAGTAAATATTCAAAAGCCAGAAAAAATACTTAAATCAGTTATAGCAAATACAGTTATAACAAATGCTCTGAAATATACTGTATATTTCCAATATGTTTGAGAAGGACAGTCAGAACACAAGAAGGTTCAGGCGAAAAGAAAAAAAGTTTTGTTTTACTTTTTGAAAAGGGAAAAAGGAGGAACAGAAGGCCTTATCAAATGTTCTCTCTGTATTAAGAAGAATGAGCTAATGACACTAGACTGGGAGGTGTGTCACAGTAGGGGCAACTGCAAAGCCACCAAGTATAAGAGCAAGACACCAACAGGGAGGCAGGGTGGGACAAAATAGCCTAAGAAAGCACTACAGAGTCAAATGAAAGTTTTTAAACAGATAAGGATTTCTGAAGATTCTGAATAGACAAAGTGCTTTATATATATTAAATTATAAAACAGCAATCTGTAAAAATAATCAAAAGATACTTATATTTTGTAGCTCAGTTGCGGTCAAACAACTTCTCCAGCCTGCACTGTGTGCAAAGACACCAAAGTTAGGGCAAGACCAGATCAACAACTTTTTTTTTTTAGAACACAACTTATTTATATATATGCTAGTGAAGGTGATCTAGTTGGCCTTTCAGTGACATTAGTGGGAGATTATGTCACTGTGTGGTGGTGGGTGGGCCATGTGTGCTTAAGGAACTGATCTTATGTACAGTGCAGTGCACACTGGGGGATGTTCTTGCATCTCTTCCATGATTTACCATTTTAGTCAGATGTCCACATGAGTATTGGGACTGCAGTTTCTTGGCTGTTTTATGCTAAGCATGACATCACCATTACATGATAATCATGTGCCAAGCTGTGGATTTATGCTCCTTATGACCATAATTACACAGCCATAAATACCTGCCTGTTCTCTTCTGTGTAGTCTATGATTTTCCATGTGTAAGTCACAGACTAGGATGCAGAGCCCCATTTGCAATTTCAAGCATACCTTAACTCCTCCATGCATGTATGTGTGTATGTCATTGCACCTTTACTCACTAGCACATTTGTGAATTGCACAGAGCTCATATGTATGCTGTAAACTGCATACCTGCCCAGTACAATTGACCACTACATTTAAGAAATGGGCACAGATACCAAAACGTGTAATACTAGAGAAGGTTTGGCTAGGGAAGTAGAAAAATAAATGCCAGTGCAGACAGCAGTGTGAAGTGAAACAGAGAATACTGGGTCAAAAATATGTTTCATTTAAAAAAAAAATATATATATATATATATATATATATATATATATATATATATATATATGCCTTGGCATAAGAGATGTTTAAATCAAAATGGCCTTTAATGGTGTTAACCATGGCCATGTCTCTTGTCATAATTTGACTAGTGTGTGACTCAGTAGGTCGCTTAACCAACTGGAGCTACTGGACTATTCTGGAAAAGAAGCACTTGTGTCTTGTGGATTGACCTAGTTAGAAATTAAAAGCAAACAGAATGGGTTTTTAGTTGGCGGGCAGACACTCTGTAATTATATTTCTTGCATATGTATCCTACATCATGACTGAACCAAATGCTTCAGCTGGATAAATATGGTTATAATCCTCACAAATAAACTAGCCATATTGTGTCATAGAGGGACAGAACCCTGATTATGTTCCAGATGACTCAGATTCTGTTGGCAAACCCACTCACTGAGGAGTCAACTGGGGAAATAGGTAGAACAGCATCTTTAGCAGCCTACCTATCCTTTATAAAAGAGTGTGGAGCCTTGTTGACTGTTGTACAGTGAAAGGGAGCCCTAATTGCATCCCAGGTGACCTGATTTTACTAGTTAGCCTGGCAGTTGAGGAGTCGACTAGGGGAAATGGGGAGATAATTTTATTTTACTGGCTTGCCTATCCTGGGGTGGGGGGTAAATGAGAAGCCATAGGTAGAGATGGCAGCCATGATAGTAACAACAGCTATGTGTTCGATGCTTCCAGAGTATGGGGCCACTGACACGCTGATAGACTATCTTGGCCATAGTGGCCTTGCATCATTGCACATCAGATGTTGGGATATGAACATGGGTAGTGCATGTAAAGTAAATAAAATTCCCTCTGGAAATGAGTATTGAACAACACTGGGATGCCTTAGTCTCCTCTCAGACAATGTAAGGGTTTTGGATTAGGTCCAGTGGGGTCAAGACTGCCTCCTGGCATTCAAGATTGATGAGAGACATCAGTGGCAGTCAGTGGTCTGCTCCATAGGGACAACAAATATCAAATGTTATGAATCTCACTATCTCAGCACACTTTACACCTTCCTTCCTGCTGTCTCTACTGTATATATGCTACAGTTAGGTATCTTACTGTCAACTTGAAATTGTATAATATGTTATGTCTAATCATATGATTGTTTTATTATTTTACCCTATCTCACTAATCCATTGTTAAAGCTTTGATGTATGAGACTCTCTTCCCCTGGATTCACTATCCTTCCATGCAGGACTAGCTTAGTCCTGCACGGAAGCGGCTGTTTAGGAGCTGGATGGTAGCGTGCCATGCATATCAATGATGGCAGACTGCCTGAGCTCCTAAACGGACGCGGAGTATGAGTGCAGGGGGCATGTCTGAGAACAGAGCTCTCAGAATATACACACCCCTGCAATCAAGGGCAGCAGTTTAGGAATAAGAATGAGCGAGACTGCTCATAGGTGTTTGCATACCCCCAGGAACATCCCCCGAAGTTTATAAGAGCAATAGTTAAAAATGAAATATAAAGAAACTTTTTTTTTTTAATGAAACAAATACAAATTAACCGTAGGTGCGTGGGTTTGCCCATCGCCTAGTTACGTTTGATGCAGCTTAAATGGCACAAGAGGATAAAAAGCAAGATGTATGCAAATGAAGCAGTACTGCAATAGTGTAGTGGGCAGAGCATTTGCCTTACGAGCAGTCTTTCCCGGTTTGAGTCCCACTCCAGTACATTCCATTTTCCATGTCAAATCACTTTATGACCAATATTTTTTGTTGCATAACCTACTAAATAACATATATTTGTGAACTGGAGTACTGCATTAAATGCAGATATGAGGTGTCATTGTCATAATGTTGTAAAATCTACAGATAATCACAAGTGTCCCATACAGTATATGTACAGAGGAATCAGGGATACAAATTGAAGGTGCAATGTGTAATGAATGATAAATCCATAGAATTTCCAAATCCACCACCTTACCATGAACCATTTGACATTACTGTCTAAATCAGTGCAGTGGTAAGCGGGAGTAAACACTATTAAGCAAGAGTAAGCATACTTAAGCAGTAGTAAGCAGGGTTTAAGACCGTTTGCATGGGGGTAAGCAATGCACACACAGGTTAATCAATATTGAAGCTAACTCTCTGTAAGCATATTTAACCTGAGTTTAGCGTTGCTTACATTCGTGCAAACCCGCTTACAATTGCTTAAAAGTGCCTTAATCATTCTGTATGCAACAGCCGCTGTTCTGGCCGGAAACAAAATAAACAGCCCTTGTAGGTCTTGAACCCAGGACCCTGTACACTATAGTCACAGTAGTTAACCACTAAGCCATCACAGCAATACGTAAGACTGAGGTATCACCAAACAGGTTCTCACTATAGGAATATTAAACTTAAGATGTGAAAGGAATGTATATACAGTTTTATGTTGTATAACCTACTACATAACATAAATATGTGAACTGGAGTACTGCATTAAGTCCAGATGTGAGGTGTCATTGTGATAAAGTGTTGAAATCCCCTAATAAACACAAGGACCCCATACAGTGTATGTACACCTGAATCATGGATACCAAACACATATATAACATGCAATTTATTTTATTTATTTATTTTTATTTTACATTTGTTGACCAGGCTAGTCTGACTGGATATATGTCCATTTTCAGTGGAGGACCAGGGAGAAAAGCTCCACATACCAAAAAAGAGACAGTACATACATCACTGAGTGATAAACTTATGCAGACATGTTTAGATAAATATAGACAAAGAATACAGGCAGATATCAATATACAATGTCTTACATCTGATTGACAAAGTCTTACATCTGATTGACAAAGACTTATCAGAAAATGTGAACATAGAATATAATCAGATGTCATAATTCACAATGCTTAGACATTCAAATGCTATGAGGCATAGATACTTGGCTAAACAGCAGGTTGGATGGCAAGACATGAATAATAGTGAATGTAGACATGACAATAGTAGACATGAATAATGAATAGACATAATAATAATAGTAGTGAATAATCAATGCCAAACAGCAAATAGTATGCAAATTAAAATTTAAGGAATGCTAAGCTTTGCTAACTAGGTGTAAGGAATGTGCAGACCAGCTAAATCAGTTTGCCCATTGGTATACCCTTTTAAGCAATGCCAACTTTAGGTAAGCAGGTTTGCCCTTAGTTTAGCATTTTCAAAACTGTCCAATCACAGTGACGTGTGAGAAATCGGCCCTATTTAAGCTCCGCAGGTGGGAATGCATCTCATAACTGGTTGCAGCTTCCTCCTGTAGGCACTATGACTGGTATTGGCTAGGGTGTGCGCTTCTGGGTGCAGCGCTGGGGCATCCAGAAGTCCAGAGTCATGGCAGGACTCCTTGTGAAAGACCATGACCAGAGACTGCTGCAGGGCCTGTACCAGGGTTCCCAATACAAAGCAGAAGCCTTGGACCGTCTCACCCGTGACCTCACCATTGCCACTGACATACCCCGAACTGGTGAGCAGGTCAGGCATCACTATGCTGACCTGAAGTGGAGAAAGGGTGATCTCTTGGATCAGTGGATCCAAGAGGCTAGGAGGACAGGGGATGTTCCAGCCGTGTGTAAGTATCAGTCCACTACCTGTTTAATAATTGCCAGCTCATGTATATCATGGATAGGTATGGCTAAATATTCCTCTTATGTCCTTCACAGTGGCAGATGAGCGGGCTGTGAACCAGGAAGCCAACACCTGTAGATTGCAGTGGTTGCAACACAAAGCAGTTTAGTAATACTCTTGCATGTACTGTCATAGGAAATAAATCTAAAAGTAGTAGTAAGTTAATTGACTGTATAAAACCTGTATTGTTTAAGGCTTGTACTGCATACACAAGAGAATATGGCAGGAAGAGTCTCATATAGGTTGTATGTAAATAAAAGCATAATAGCCAGACAATAAATGTCTAACTGCTGGATCGCATGTGTTTACTATGGTATCATATGGTAATGTAGAGTCGCAATCTCTTAATAGTACTGTTGTATTAAGCACTGTTACCCACACTGTGCTACATAAATAAAATGTGTAGGAATGTCTGTATGTGACTGTTGTAATCCCAAGAGGTCATATAGTACAACTGAGAGAGACTTAGACAGAAAACAGTGAAAAGACAGACAACATAATCCAATTTAGCACACTCAACTGAGACGTGAACTGTTGTATTTTTAGCACACACAGCCATGGTTCATATCCTGGGTGTGGTAGTAGGCTATATGCAGAATCATACCCCACAACTGTACAGATATGTCCAGTATATTGGCCCATATCTGCTGCCTGTCACCCTGTACCCCTGGCAAATCAGTGGGATGATCTTAGATGTTTAGGCAGCAAATAAGAAAGACAACTGATTGTCAGACATCTATAGGAACAAACCTGTCACTCTTAGCAACACCCCCAAAATGTTATGAGAGTAATAAGCCAAGTATATCTCATCTCCACCCCCATGTTGTCAAGCTGTGACAAGAGTGTGTACAGTAACAGAGTGAGACTTACGTGCATAATACTAATGTGGAATATGGTAATATGTGTGGCAACATTCAGGTAGTGCTAACAAACATTGCCCCACAGGTCTGTCAGATATGAAAACTGTGCCTAGAAATAAAAGATTGATATCCTGTACTGGTTCTGTTTACTCTGTTATTGTATGGCATTGTTAGTGTTGGAGTTGCTCTGAATATTAACATATTACTCATCAGTGTCACCCACACTGTGCTACATAATAAAACTGTCTAGGAAATACTGTATAAGAGTGTTGTAATTACAAGGTCAGATTGTAAAACCACAGGAGAATTATAGACAGAAATCAGACAAGATATACACAGCAATATCTATATAGCACATTCAACTGTGATGGACACTGCTTTATTTTTAGCAGACACAGGCATGTTGGAATCCTGGGAGTGGTAGAAAGCTGTATGCAGAATCATACCACACAATTGTACTGAATTGTCCAGAATGTCCATTTAATTGACCCATATCTGCCGGCTGTCACCCTGTCCCCCTGGCATATCAGTGTGCTAATCTCTGATATGTAGGCAGCATTTCATGTCATATAACTGACTATCAGACATGTACATATTTGGAAAATGTCAGTGAAAACAAACCTGTCATTGCACAATTCATGAAAGGTTTAAGAGGGCAATAGTCAAAATATGTCCCGGTTCACCTGCATGTTGTCAAGACATGCCCAGACTGTGTGCAATAAGAGATGGACAGGTATGTGCATAACATTAACCTGGAATCTGGGAATATGTGTAGAAAGAGTTAGGTGGTGTTAACAAACAATACCTCCACAGGTATACCAGGTAAGAGATGTATACTGCATGTAAAACTGAGTTCATGTATATAGTTGTCTACATCCATACCACTGTCCAAACTAAAGCCATAGGGTAGTGTACTAATACCTGTAAGGTACAGATCACAGCACTGACTAGAAAAGTAATGAGAACAACAGGGATATACTAGTTATTAATTGACATCTTTCTCCCCCCCCACCATATCTGCACCAATAAGCTAAATACACATCTCAATCGGTATGTGCTGCATTAAATCTACTGTTGGGACATATGTCCTATTGTTTGATAAATATTTAAATTTGTTTTTATGCGTGTGCCATATTGAAATACTCCCACATTGGTGGCATGCTGCCATCGATGTACCTGCATGCTGTTGTAATGGCCACTGCGGTTCCATATATGCATGTGTTCTGTTTGCTATGCAACTGTTCCGTATCTGGTGTTTTGGGTTAATGGGAATATCTATGCATGCTGTTATACCTAATCCTGGAATGTGTTGACTATTACTAACCACATATGTTTTAAAATTGAATCACCATAGCACGTTTGGAAAGGCCAGTCCCAGCAGACCCATCTGTCCCACCTCAGCTGGCCATGGCACCGGGCAGCAGCACATCTGGGGCCCACCCCAGGACCTCCTCAGCTCCTGCTTGTCCTGCATCACCTTCAGGTGGAACTGCCTTAGGGGTTGGGGCTCGCTCCCCCCGGGAGCTGGTGAGGACAGGACACTGTCACCCATCACCAGGTCCGGGGCATGCTGCATAACAAGCTCCACAGGGAGTTTGGAGATCTGCTACACCAGCTTGAGGGGCATGTGTTGCAACTAGAGGGTCGGCATGGCCCTCCTACTCAGCCTTCAGCACAGCCACCTTCGGGGCTGTGAAGGTGCAGTGCTGACTGCCTATGGGTGAGGACCTAAGTCCGACTGTTTCCACTAGGGGACTCATGGGCTTCTGATTTCCAAACACCCCTCCCCATCAAGGTGTTTACCCCCATATGTGTCATATACTGCCCCTGTATGCTGTCTTGTCTGTTATACTACCCAGCCTACCTCCCCAAATATACCTACTATGCCTCCCCGACATCTCACACTCACCTGAAAAAAAAAAGGGCAATCTGTTCCCCCCAAAAAATCTCACCTGATACATAGCTTTCCATTTCGCACACAAGTCCACTGGACACATGTAATCTGGTCTAATTTACTTCACAACATATTATTGTTGTCCTCACCCCTCTTTCAGGGTTTGAGTGTCCAAATCTATCTCCATATTCAGTGTATATGCACAGCTGTTGCTTTAGAAGAAATGGGCAGCTACGGCCCTTCCCTACACCCGTCCTGCACATCCGTAGCTATTTTCCCTACTGTTTTTTCTCTTTGTGCCCCTTTTTCACCACTTTCCTATCAACCCTTTTTCATTTCTTTTAAAGAAATTAGCACAGGGGTAAGCGGGAGTAAGCACTTTTAAGCAGCAGTAAGTGGGTTTTACCATGTTTGCGTGGGGGTAAGCAATGCCTACACAGGTTAAGCAATTGAGAAGCTAAATCAGTATAAGTTAGCAGTGCTTACCTCCGTGCAAACACACGCAAACCTGCTTACAACTGTTTAAAAGTGCCTTAATCACTTTGTATCCAATAGCCCTTGCTCTGCCCAGCAACGAGGTAAACAGCCTTTGCAAGGCTCGAACCCAGGACCCTGCACACGATAGTCAAAGTGATTTCCCACTAGGCCATTTTATATATATATATATATATATATATATATATATATATATATATATATATATATATAGATATATATATGTATATATGTATATATATATATATATATATATATATATATATATATAGATAGATATATATATATATAGATATATATATATATAGATATATATAAAACCCTGATGTTTTCATAAACATGTCATCCAGCACAGTCATTCAACAGTACAGGAAATGTATTTATACATGTAGATGTATGTTTGAGTATAGATATAGTTTTATATACATACATATATATATATATATATATATATATATATATATATACACACACACACACACACACACACACACACACACACATTATATATCTATTACGTATGCATACATCTATATATATATATATATATATATATATATATATGTATATATATATATGTCTATATATTATATATCTATATATATATGTCTATAGATGTGTGTGTGTGTGTGTGTGTGTGTGTGTGTGTGTGTGTGTGTGTGTGTGTGTGTGTGTATATATATATATATATATATATATATATATATATATATATGTATATATACAGAGAGAGAGCAATATATATAGGTAAGTATATGTATGAAAGCATATATATCATGTAAAAACAACCAAAGGAAGCAACAAGCCATGGCTGTAGAAAAATAAAAGCAATATATTCCACACAAGACAAAGGTGAGTGATTTTGTGGACTAAGCCACTTCATCAGACAATAAAAACAGAACAAAGCCCCCATTTTATACCATTTCAGAACAACTCAAGTGATAAAATCCCCACCTTCATTTAAAGGCACACAACATAAAAATTACCACTCTCAAGAGATTCACTGTGTCACCTGAAAAAAGCTTAAAGTCTAATTGCACTTAAAATAAAATTCATAGCATAGAGATGTACAAATAGGGACATATAAATATATAGAACTAAACATATGTAAGTACAACTACTTAAGCAAATCCCTGTCTAACAAAATAGGCTTAATATTTATTTTATCATTCAGTCCCTTCCCTGTACTAGGCCTAAGTCTCACAATCCATTCATGTTCTTTGGTCTCAACTCTCAGTTTCATATCTCCACCTCTGCCATTGTCTGTGATCCTATTTATGACCATAAAAACAAATCTATGTGTATCTCCATGCCTCTCAACATGCATCGCCAAAGCATTTGTTTCCACTAACCTCCCTATGTCATAACAATGCTCTCTCATTCTATCCATAAGTCTCTTGGTGGTCATACAACATAGAATGACATACAGGCCAGACAATGGGCCAAGTAGACAATGTTGACACTATTACAATTTGCTGAGAGTTTAAATTTAAACACTCTATTGATATCTGGATGCTTAAATTCTCCACTGGTGTCTGTGTATGCACAGAAATTACATCCATTGCAAGGGAGAGTACCACAGTCACTCACAGCACAACCCTGTGCTACCCTCAGTTGTAACTGAGGTCCACATAATATTCTCTTCAGGTTCTTTTTATGGAATATTTTATGTGCCAATGATGAGGTTAAACGGTTAGTGGGGGAAACCCTGTAGTACAGTTTTAAAAATAAAAAGAACTTGTATGCCATTCTATGTTGGTATGACCACCATGGCCTGTTGCTTCATTTGGTTGTTTTTACATGATATTTGACTGTTTTTTGGGAGCATAACTTACCATTACCACTTATTTTTTTTCTTTTCTACATAAGTATATATATATATATATATATATATACATATATATATATATATATATATATATATTTATATATATATATCTATATATATATATATATATATATATATATATATATATATACAGGTTATATATATAGGTTCATAGGTAGGTGGTAGGCTATCTACCCGAGGGCATTTTTAAGCCCAGCCAGAGTGTGTCGGCTTTCGCTGCCCCATTGATTAATTAACTGTGCCTCTGTCAAGCAGAGCCAATGAAGTGATCCCAGGGGTGTATTTTCTGTTACCCATCCACTCGTCAAGGTTTCTCTTTAAGAGTGTTAGTGAGGGGTAATGCCTAATGTAGTTAGGAATTTTGTTAAAAAGCATGGGGAGTCTCTGTGACAGGAATCTATCCCTCCAGCATGTTCTGCTTATTGTTGTGGCGAGGATTAGCTCACTAGAGCGAGTGGCTCGCAGTGACTTGGATTTCTTTAGGCGGAGCATGTCCAACAATTCTGAGTTGGACATGGCTTTGTAAGTCAGGCAGAGATCACCTCTGAGTAAACGATATGCCACTGAGTACAGCCGGAGTTTTTTCAGTCGGGCTGCATAGGACATATGTTTGAGGCCAGTAATCCTCTTGGTGAGGTACTTTTGTGGTCTTTCCAGCTGTTGGAAGTGTCTTGTGAGGCACATCCCAGATGAGGCATTGTACTCTTTGATGGGTCTGATGAGTGATGAGTAGAGGGGCCCTATAACCTCTTTATTTCTAGATGCGAACCATTTAGTAATTAGATGGGCCACATAGAAGGATTTCCTAACTACTTTGGCAATAAGATTGTTAAAGGAGAGATTACTATCTACCTGGGGCTCCAGATCTCTTATTTCCTCTTCTGCATTAAGGGGGCTGCCGCCTATATGGTAATTCGTGTGTGTTTTGTTTTTCCCAAACGGAATGACAATACATTTTTTGGCATTTAGCTTGAGGCCATGACTTTGACACCAGGTGTCTGTCTCAGTAAGGCCTTTTTGAAGGTTGTCTGTGTCATCCTGAGAGTCAATTATGGCTCCCAGCTTGCAGTCATTGGTGAACTTGGTTAGCCATAGTCCTCCTGTGTTTGCCTGTACTTCTGAGAAGTATATGCCAAACAGTAGGTGTCCCAGGACCGAGCCTTACGGGACACCATTTGTGAATGATTTAGAGTCGGACCTGGAGCCAGCTATTCTTACCGTATGAGTTCTGTCTGTAAGCCATTTGGCAACCAATCTTGTGATGTAGGGGTTTATGTTCAGGCTGGTGAGTTTTTCTAAAATACCCGAGTGAGGAATAGTGTCAAATGCCTTGGCGAGATCAAGGTAGGCTGTGTGAACCACCTTTCCCTTGTCTATGGCCTTGGTGACTGTCTCAAAGAAGTCAACCAGGTTTAGTAGGCATGATCTCCCCTTAACAAAGCTGAACTGGGTTGAGTCAAGTGTTTGGAGGTTCCCAATATCTTTGTTAATGAGTTCCATGATGATGCACTCCATAGCCTTGCAGACCAGGCTAGTCAGGCTTTCACCTGAGCTTCTGTGATTTCCGGGACACTACACTTTTCCGGTATTGTTGTGGGCCCTTTTGAAGGAGAGAGGTGAAGTTTGCACTGAATCTATCTGCCAGGATGTTGGCAATATCAGTAGGTTCAGTATATTTTGTGCTATTTTGCACTAGCTCAGAGCATATCTGTGAGTTGCCACTTAGATTCTTGACATAGCTAAAGAAGGCTTTGTGGTTATCTTTCGAATCCTTGGCAATTTTTCTTTCGAAGTTAGCCTTGGATGATTTTATGACGGACCTTAGTTTCTTACTGATACTGATCAGGGATGTCTTTCCTTCTTGAGATTTGCTTTTTTTCTGAACTAGTTTCCTCCTTTTGTTGTATAACCTGTTTGTGGCAGGGGTCCACCAGACTAGTTTCCTTCTCTTAGGGGAGTGAGTCTTGGTTTTGCTAGGGATGGCACGATCCATGCATCCTTGTAGGTACACGTAGAGTGGAATTGTAAAGGATTCTGCATCTTGAGCAGTGTTATCCTTTAGCGTGGGGGCTGTGAAACTTACCACCTCTGCCTTAAGTAAGGTGAAGTTTGCTTTAGAAAAAATGTTCACTGTGATTTCCGTGGTTGGGGGTGGTGGTGGGGTGTGGACATCCAGAGTGATTAGTTTATGGTCTGATCTAACCAGTGACATGTTGGCCTCCGGTGCGGAACACCTGTCGCCCATATTGGTGATGACCAAGTCCAATATGTTGTGGCCTCTGGTAGGGGAGTTTACCAGCTGATCCAGGGCATTTGAGTTGATAAATTCCAGGAAGCGTTGAGCCTGGGAGTTTGTACTCAAGTAGTTTTCCCAGTTAATGGTAGGGTAATTGAAATCGCCCAATATCAGGGTGTTCGGTAGGACCTTCATGTTTTCCAGTGTCTCCAGAAAGGTGGAGTGGTGGTCCTGAGTCATGGAGGGTGATCTATAGCAGGCCACAATTTGCATTGCAGATTTGCCTGATGTTAGTTGCACATGGATGATCTCAGAGGTATCATGCTGCACCACTAACCTGGAGGTGTGGGTGTCCTTGATGAATATGGATGCACCCCCCTCCTTTTGTGTTTCGGTCCGTGTTCTGTGGCCGAAATGTGATGTATGAGTTGTAGCCCAGTAGTGCTGGAGTGCTCTCTTGAGCCTTGAACCAGGTTTCAGTTACTGCACAGATACTGACGTTCTCCATACTTAGGAGTGCTTCGAGTGCATGCATTTTGAGATTTAAACTCCTGGCATTGAGTAGCATAACCCTCATTTTTTTACTTGTGCTGTTTACAGAGGTGGGTTTGAATTTTGAGCCTTGCCTAAAAAAGGCACTATGGGGGCTGCAAGAGCCTTGGCCACTATTTGAAAGGTAAGGGGTGACAGGTGCAAGCCATCTCTTACGAAGCAACGTGGCTTGTTGAACATGTCATCCCAGGCTGACAGACACTGGATCCCCTTTGAATGACACCAGAAGCGTAGCCAATTGTTGAAATTGATAATTTTTTCTTTATACTGAGGCATCATTTTTGGTGAGGGCAGGATGCTACTCAGGGTCAGGGTCATACCCGCCTGAGCTACATGATCAGAGAGCTCTTCCATGTCTCTTTTCATGTAGTCCAGGGAGGTACGTCTCAGGTCATTCACACCAACATGAGCAATGACAGAGTCATATTTGTACTTGTTCTGTAATGACCTGAATGCTTGTGATATGTGGCAGATTCTGGCTCCTGACAGGCAGCTAACAGTAACCTTTTCCTTGTCCAGCCTAGTGAGTGGGGCGTCAGTATGCCTGAGTATAGAGTCACCTATTACTAGTGTTAGGTATGTTATTTCGCCTTAAGGGCTGTGATTGTGCGGCACATTGATTTTATGTTTTATGTGTTGTCTGGTTTGTGACGGGAGGTGCAGGTTTTTTGGGTGTCTGCTTTGGAGCTCTCTGATGCTTTTGCAGGTTTTTATTTAGAGCCTCCGAATATGATTTCATGTATTTATGTGTATTTTTTGCCAGTGCTGGTTTAGTAGGTCTGTGTGAGGCTGGAGATGTGGTGCAAGTGTTAACCTTCTCCTCATGACTGTCTGTTCCAGTCTTGGGTGGAGAGACCTTAGCCTCCAGTTTGGCTGTATAATTGCATCTCTCTCATATGTTAGTGTTTTGTGGTAGGAGGAGAGGGCTGTCTGTGTACATGAGGCAGTTGTAACATTGCCTCAGGATACCCAGGTTCACCAGCTGGACTGGAGAGTACACCTGAAGTTGCCCTTTGGTCTTGCCTGAATAGTAGGGTGAGCTGCTTAGTCGCTTGATTGGTGAGGGGTGGATAAAGAGTCTTGCCCTGCTGGGCAATCAAGTGTCGGGGTATATTAGTGCTTGCTATTAGGTCTGAGCAAGTGCTGGACTGTAGGATGCTTTCTGAGTGCTTAGTGGAGCCGGGAATAATTTAACCCTAGCTAACCAATGCTGCCCGGTGCAAAAAACTGTGCAAACACGGTTTGTAAACTACTAACTTTTGGGCTGGAACCACTCCTCCATGGACAGATGGCTGCTCAAAGTTCCCCTCTCTCACAGATGAACAGAGAAACTTCCTTCTATCCATGCAAGGTATGGGCAACTCAGAAATTTGTAACACAGCCCTTAATTCAGCACTAGCCTGAAAACTGGACTATACTAGCTTAGAAAGGTGGGAAACAATAAATTTATTTATTTTTTCTTGAAAAGATAAGGCAGAAACAGTAAAAAGTACACTTAAAACAGCTTTAAATGACTATAAGCGATCAGAAAAAGCTATCGCACTTTAATGTGTAGCCTGCAACAGTTAAACAATTTATTTAAACAAAAAACAACTTTTTAAAAGTACAGGCAGTCAAATAAGTACAATATGTGAAAAAACAAGCTTTTAAATCACAATAAGTGGTACTCTTCCCGACCCTCTAAGTGACCATATGCCCATCTTCACTCACCGACTTCCCTGTATCCCATACCACACCCATAATTATATTACTACCCGCAACCACAAAAATTTTAACCCAGCAACCTTTTTAAACTCTCTAAAAGCAATTAGCTGGAATTATCTAAAGACATTATCCTTAGATAATGCAGTTGCCCACTTCAGCTCAACATTCTTAAAACTACTAGACTCTCAAGCCCCTTTGAGGACAAAGAGAATAAAAACAAATTCTGCCCCCAGGCTAACCAAAAACACTCTAGCGACCATGCGCCATAGAGATAAAGCTTGGGCACTCTATCAGAAAAACAAGACCCCTCGACTCCACATTGAATACAAAACACTTCAAAATAAAGTAAAAAAGCTTATTATCTCTGATAGACAAAATTACTTCTTTGCACTCCAAAACAATAATAAAACAAACCCTCAGAAATTCTGGAAAGGTATCTCTACCCTCCTTAACCCCAGCAAACCACACACACCTACCCCAGACCCAAATGCCCCAGATTTAGACTTAGCTACTCAATTTAACTCCTTTTTCATTGAATCTATTAGCAAACTAACCTCCTCATTCCCTAGTTCCACCTCATTATCTAATACACCCCCACCCTCCCCTGCCAACAATCCACCCTGCACTGCTGCTCCTTCCTCATTCCCATCTAATAACTCTCTATCCTCCACCTCTTCTCCTACTCTAACTTCCACATCATCCTTACCATCCTCTAATACTCTCTCTCCCCACTCAGCTCTATTCTCATTAAAACCTATACCCACTTCTACTATAAAGAAACTCCTTCAGAAATTGAAGCCATGCACTAACGCACCTGATAACATCCCTTCTTACTTTCTAAGCATAGCTGCTGAAGCAATTGCCTATCCCATAAGCATTTTAATCAACTGCTCCATCCAAGAATGTACAGTACCCCAAATCTGGAAGCAAGCCTTTATCATACCTCTGCATAAAGGTGGCAATAATTGTAATGTCAACAACTTCCGACCCATTGCTATCCTGTCCCCCATTTCTAAACTTCTAGAAAAGTGTGTCCAACTTCAACTCTTACCACATCTCTTGGATAATAACCTTCTAACTCCTACGCAACATGGATTTAGGCCAAATCATAGCACCATGACAGCCCTCCTCTCCTATCTTGAAACTGTAAATAAAGCTCGTGACTCTGGCCAAATTGTTTCTACCCTACTACTTGACCTCTCTAAGGCCTTTGACACTATCTCACACAGCCTGCTCTTAACTAAACTCTCAAAACTTAACCTATCTCCCTCCTCTTTGAACTGGTTCTCCAGCTACTTATCTAATAGATACCAAGCTGTAAAATGGAAAAAGGCAACCTCCTCTTTTCTTAGTACCCCCACCGGAGTTCCCCAAGGCTCCATACTAGGTCCCCTTCTTTTCAATATATTTATAAATGATTTCCGCAAATCCATTCCATTCTCAAATATCATCCAATATGCAGATGATTCTACCATTATCTGCTCTGCCACATCTACCCCTATGCTCCTAAAGCTTACACAAGAAGCTTTTTCAATCACTGAGCAATGGATGAAAATAAACCACCTAGCACTCAATGCTTCCAAAACTAAACTAATGGTATTTACCCCCTCTAAAGTTACTCCTTTTGATATAAACACATTCTTGATTACTAATCAGAATAACTCATTTCTGGAACTGGTGTCAGAAACCAAGTTACTTGGTGTCCAAATTGACAACCAGCTTAATTTCAACTCCCATCTACAACTAAATATCAAAAAAACTCATCAAAAACTAGGTATGCTCTACTGACAAAATCAGTACCTTACAAGCACCTCTAAAATCACTCTCTCTTCTTCATTTCTTATCCCCTCCCTTCTCTATGGAGCACCACTCCTAACTAATCTTCAGTCCTCTCTAAAAAAACAACTTTCCTCTTGCTACAACAAAATCGCCAAGTTTGCTAACAGCCACAGGTCCTCCACCCACCACTGTTCCTCTCTCCAAAAACTTATTTGGCTAGAACTACCCAATCATCTCAGCTATACTCAGCTAACTCTTGCCCATAAGCTCATTTTCAACCCCTCTCTTTGTCCCTCCCTGTCTTCTGCCTTTAAGATGCACCTACCTGATAGAGTTTTAAGGTCAAATAATCAGAACCTATTAGAAGTGCACAAACCAACTCGTCCCCCAGGCAAAAACTTATTATCCTATAACCTAGCACGTCTTTGGAACTCACTACCACCATCCATTCGCACCACCTCTAACCATTATATGTTCAAAAAATCTCTTCACATACATCTAATGTCCCAGTGGGAATGTTCTTGCTCCCACCCCTCATAACTAATAATGGCAATTTTCACCTTCCTTTCATTCTCATGTTACTCCAGCAATTTTTCCTTATTAATTCCCCATAACTCACAATATTTTTTTTTCCCATGGTATCTGCAAAGACTGTATTTGACTGTACCTTGTAAAGATTATGCTCCTTACATAATAACTATTCTGGATCTTTATGCAATATTACTTTTCACAGCCTAAAACACCTCAAATTATCATCACTAGACTGTATTGTTTGAAATGTTTCCTGAATTTTGTAATGAAATGCTTGTATCTTTTTACATTTGTATAATTATCATTAGTAATCTATTGTATGTACCTAGTTTGTTTGTTTTTGGAGCTTTTCTCCCCAGGACTCCATTGAAAACGGGTTCATTTTGGCCCAGTGGACTATCCTGGTAAACCAACTGCAAATAAATAATTAAATAAGTGCTGAAAAATCAGTGTTTAGGCAGAAAACAGTTAAGTACAGCAAGAAAATACAGAAAACTGATACTCAATCACTCTAAAGTCTCTCTTAGAAGGCTAGTTTAAGGCTTTCTAATGCTTTCCAGTAGGTTAGTTACAGGAAAGATGGGAAACAAGCGCAGATGTGGTCTTTTAAACTAGAAAGTTGAAAGAGATGGACAACTTTCCAAATGATCAATAAACTACAAGTCATGGGCCAAGAACCACTCCTCTTGTGGTAGACAGGCTACCAAGTACTTATCACTCCCACTGATAAGCTAGAAGGCTCCACTCCAGCACAAAGGCTTGGGGGGCTCAGAAGCTTACAGACAGTCCTGGATACAGCAAATCTGTACCTGGACTAGACTAGTTACAGGAAAGGTGGGGATCAAGTGCAAACACGGGCTTTAAAACCAGAAAGTTGAGAGATGGAAAAACTGCCCAAACGGCCAATAAACTACAATTTCTGTGCCAGAACCACTCCTCTTGTGGTAGATAGGCTTCCTAGTGTTTACCACTCCCACTAATAAGCTAGAAGGCTTCCCTCCAACACAGAAAGACTTGTGGGGCTCAGAAGCTTACCAACAGTCCTGGATACAGCAACTCTGTCTCTGGACTAGGCTAGTTACAGGAAAGGTGGGAAAGAAGCGCAAGTGCGGCTTTTAAACCAGAAAGCTGAAAGAGATATAAAAAAAACTGCCCAAACAGCCAGTAGCTACATTTTCTGGGCCAGGAACCACTCCTCTTGTGGTAGATAGGCTACCTAATGCTTACCACTCCCACTGATAAGCTAGAAGGCTTCCCTCCAACACAGAAAGGCTTGGGGGGGCTCAGAAGCTTACAAAGAGTTCTGGATACAGCAAATCTGTACGTGGACTAGACAAGTTACAGGAAAGGTGGGAAACAAGTGCAAACGTTGGCTTTTAAGCTATCAAGTTGAAAGAGATGCAAAACTGCCTAAACGGCCAATAAACTACAATTTAGTTGGTTCAGGGTGCTTTGTTTGGATTAGACTAGTAACAGGAAAGACAGGAAACAAGCGCAAACATAGGCTTTTGAATCAGAAGGTTGAAAGAGATGGAAGAGCTTCCCAAATGGCCAATAAACTATAATTTCTGGGCCAGAAACCTCTCTTCCTGTGGTGGATAGGCTACCTAGTGCTTACCACTCTCACTGATAAGCTAGAAGGCTTCCCTCCAACACAGAAAGGCTTGGGGGGCTCAGGAGCTTACAAACAGTCCTGGATACAGCAAGTCTGTATCTGGACTAGACAAGTTACAGAAAAGGCAGGAAACAAGCTAGGAATTTTTTTTTTTTTTTTTTTTATAGAAAAGCAGCTAAAACAGCAATAAATACAATTCAAATGCAGTGCAGGCTAGCACACATGTATCAATATTACGGAAAATACAGTTTAATTAAATGCAATTAAATTAAATGACTAAAAAACAAGTGCAGAAGGCATTAAATTAGAAGACTACTAACAAGCAGTAATAACTGCAGAGTAAGGACAACTGAACAGATAGCATGCAGAACAGCAACTAAGACAGTTACAGTAAGAGCAGATATATATATATATATATATATGTGTGTGTATATGTATATATATATATATATATATATATATATATATATATATATATATATATATATATGTATATATACATATATACATATATATGAATATACAGATATATATCTATAGATATAAAAGAGAACATAAATACGTATATGACCAAAGGCACCATTAATGGGGGTGAGGGGGCCCAAGCTAAATACCTCTTGTAAGTATCGATATCACCCCCCCTCCCCTTCAGTGAAACAGATTTGCCCTGCAATACAGTACCAACTGTTGCAAGTCCCATACACAGGACCTGACACAACATGGGCACAAGACGTTAACAGTAATCCATCCCACCTGTATGATGTCAGGCTAGTATAAATAACATATCATACAGTACAGTCTGGCTACCATAGGGAATGTACAATGTGGAAGCAATAAACATTCCAAAGATACATACATACACACACACACACACACACAGATGCATATATATATATATATATAGATAGATAGATAGATAGATAGATAGATAGATAGATATAGATATATGTGTATATAGCTATATATGTAACTACACATACACACACACAGATATGTATAGGAAGATACATATTTGGAGGGTGCACACCATACTGAACAGTCAGTATTCCTACAGTTGCCACTTTATCAAATGGACAGTGTATGAGTCACCCATACAAAAGACAATTGTTGCCTGAAGCATATACCCACAGAGAAGTCAAAGGATATAACACCACACACAGGTTTGCATACATAAGAAAGTTTTATTTGTGTACTGTTACAGTTGTATATGCCATGTCATTTAGCTGTTTAGCCTTTGAAATATATACAAACAGATTAATGTAACTCTCAAACAGATCATTTAATACAGTGATCCGAAAGCATAACATATGTTGCTGTCCAGGTCAAGGCTTTCAAGTAGTACAACAGTAAAGACAGACTGGGCCACAGGGTAACAGTCAAACAACAGTAAGTAATGCAGATGTATAGTCCAGCAGCCTCTAACTACACTCTGTATGCAATCCCTAGGGGGAAAAGACTTCAGCTGACACAATGGGATGTATCTGTTACATAACAAATCATAACTGAAACCATCACAATCACACTGACAAACAGAACAGGCTGTGTGGTAGGAAGCAGCAGGCCAGCATTTTCCCACAGTGAAATTTATGGTAATGTACATCCATATGCTTTAAGGCAGCTTACTCCTGATGTCCCTCACATGTTGTAACAGCCTAGGTTATTTATGGTGCACCCCCCCCCCCCCCATAGACTGACTTACAGGGGCATATAACACTGTTACATACAAAGACCTCTGGACTGCAGAAGGGGACACATGTTTTGTGCAGATGAAGCCCACATATATATGGGCACAACCCCACAATATGTGTGGAGGCCACATCAGCACTGGAATGATGGCAGGAATGGCAGCATGACATAATCACAAGCCACTACATAACAATCCCTGACTTCATGTCATATGGACGAAGCCTGGTATGTAGATGGAGGACAGAGGCTGGAACACAGGCCCATATGTGAAATAGTGTTATCATGCACTAAGCAAGTTGCTGGTGTTACAGGATAGTCTGCAACATACCCTTAGTCAGGAATATGAAGTCAGAAACACAAATGGATGTAACCATGTACTGATAGCACTCAACACACACGCTGTTAGTGATATATCTGACACAAGACCTGTGTGGTGGACAAACAAGACATAACAGGCACACCTATGGCCATCATGTGGATAGACCCATAGTTGAGAGCTATGCAGACAGACTGCATTCCATGTTAAGCTAGTATGTACAGACAAACACTGTAATACTGGGGCTGTACAATGCATATAACAACACTACTCACACTCTGTCTGTATTTCTGGAATCTTATACAAATATGTAGCTAGCCTGAGCCTGCAAGATGTTCATCGTGTTTCACTGTTGCATTCATTACACTTGGGTTATCCTGCTGGCAGGCTACCCGCAGTCGGCCTGAATTCCAAAGTCTTGGTCTGACGTTGGTTGCTGTCGCCTCTTCCCTGATGTCAGTGCACCAGGGGTATAAAAGATGCAGCCGACGCCATTTTCTTCAGTCTTTCTTGCCGCACGGTGCCCAAGCAAAAGCAGTTCACAAGTGCCGGTCAGCCGACTCCTGAGATTTTCGTGTTCGAATTTCAGATCCGAAGTCTTCATTTAAAGCTAAGCACCCCGTTGGGGAAACTTTTTTCTTGCTCCAGACCGATGTCAGAAAAAGTTAATAATTGTATTTCTTGTGAGAAGCAAATCATAAGGACTTCCATTCTTATTGTATTCCTTGCCTTGCCCCTGATCACGACGTCGCTAATTGTAGGTTTTGTGTTAGATTTAACCAACGCACTGTTAAGCGTCGGCACGATTTTGCATTTCACTACTTTGGCCGAAGATTTAATTACACAATGTCATTGGATAGCCATCCGACTACCACAATTCACAAGAAACGCAAGGAAAAGGAAAAGGACAGGCATCCGAGGTCCAAAACTGACGATGAGGCTTCTTCTAAGCCAGTCGCCGGTTTGCCGGTACTCAGTGAGGTGCTTTTGCAGCCCCTGACCTGCTACCTCAGAGCCGCAGGCTGCTTCTGACTCCCACGTGGAGCCGACTAGGCCACAGGAAACTCAAGGTATTTGACACTCGGAAAATATCCCTTCAGATGGCTCCGGAGCCACTGAGCATGCATCGGCTTCTGAGGGTGTTTTCAGGCCTACACAGTTATATGTAAAACCGACTTCAGCTTCAAAGGCAAAGACTAAAGCTCCAATAAAGACAAAGATACAAGTACAGCAATCCCATGGACAGGCCTCCATGCCTTAAAAACAGATGCTCAAAATGGCCGAAGATCTAATTACTTTGATCAGGGGTTCTCATCCCCCTCCTGATAAGAGGCCTAGGCAAGAGACAGAATATGAATCTTCAGATCATGTTTCCATTTCCTCTGATTGCTGTACTGAACATGACTACTCTCTTCCTCCCTATGAGGATTCTGATGCTGAAGAATCTATCCCTTCAGCCTCTCCTCCTGAGGATTATTATTTTGGGGAAACCCTGCATACCATGAGGGAACACTTCCACTGGGAGAGCCAAGACTACTCAGAATCTAAGAAAAGGCTTAGAGACTTCTTTTTACTTCCTCAGCACAGGCCTCTTTCTATTCCTCCTGTTTTAGACATTGTAGATGATGTATTTTCAGAGTCTGGCCTGTCTCCAGGCTCTTTACCTCCAGCACCTGTTAAACCAGACAGATACTACAGGGCTCCAGATTCCCATATATTTATTCATAAAAACCCTGCTGCTGACCCAGAAACTATATCTCAGGGTCCCAAAGGGGTCAAGGCTTCCGCTGCAAAAAACCCTGTCCCCTCAGACAGCGATTCAAGGGCACTGGACAGATGGGGGAAAAAGATTTATACTTCTGCTTCCTTGGCTGTAAGAGCTTTAAATTGTCAGTTTCATATGCTTAAATATCAGCAATATGTAATGTCACTGCTTAAATAGAAAATGTTGACAAATTCTGAATGTGCAGAAAACAAAGAAATGCAAGATTTATTGCATGCAGCTGAACAAGTGGGAAAGCATACTTTGCAATGTGGTTTTGACTTTCTGGAGGCCTACTGCAGGGCCGCTGTTATGGGTACTGTCATTAGGAGGCATGCTTGGTTAAAGGAACAGAATCTGCCTGATCATGTTAAAGCAAAATTGTTAGATGCTCCACTACAGCATGATACTTTGTTTGGTGTTAAAGCAGAAGAGGTGTTGAAGAAAATGGAGGACAAAGCGAAGTCTATGCAGACAGTTAAGGATTTCTTACAGGTGCAGCCACCCAGATTTAGCAGGAACTGGCCTTCAAAGAATTGGTCCTTTCCAGTGTCAGACAGGCCATAAAGAGGCAGATACAGATGCCCCAGAGGCAAATCCCATCCCCAAGGCTCATACAGGTCTAAACAATGGGGTGCTTCTACCTCCAAAAGCAGAAAAGACAAATCGTAGCCATACAGGAAACAGTTCCAATGACTTTCCTCTGCCAGCACCAAGCACTTATCTTTTGGCAGCCCCCTTAGGGGGAAAACTAGCACTTTTTTCATAAAACTGGCACATGATCACCCAGGACAAATTGGTCTTGAATATAGTGTCACAGGGCTACAGGTTCCATTTTCACACCCTGCCAAGGTCAAAAGGTATGCCAGAACTGCCACACAATCAATGGGCAGAGGCACAAAAACAAGTTTCATCTCTCATGGACATGAGGGCCATTCAGCAAGCGCCGCAGCAAGAGCAGGGATAAGGATTTTACTCAAGACTTTTCTTGGTACCCAGAAAGGACAAAGCCTGGAGACCAATACTCGACCTGTCTATTCTAAACACATTTCTGGACATTCCAAAATTTAAAATGTTGACTTTGCAACAACTTCTTCCTATGCTGGGCAAGAAGGCTTGGCTTGTAACATTGGACCTAAAAGAGGCATACCTGCATGCCCCAATCAGACAGTCTTGCAGAAGATACCTCAGATTCATAGCTGGCTCAATGCACTACCAATTCTCTGCACTGCCCTTTGGCTTATCTACTGCACCCAGGGTCTTCACAAAATGCTTGGCACCAGTTTTTGCATTTTGCAGACAAAGGGGAATTCAAATATATCCTTACTTGATGACTGCCTTATTCAAGCAGAGAACAAAGGCTTTCTACTAAAGCATGTGGCGTTTGTAAAAAGATTACTAATTTGCCTAGGGTACACAGTAAATTAAAATAAATCAAAACTAGTACCCTCTCAAGAGATAATATTCCTGGGTGCAAGCTTAAATACAACTGCCCAGATGGCTTATCTCACACCAGACAGACAAAGGCAACTGACTTCTTACTTCAAAATGTTGGCAACAAGGACCCAGTTATCTGCAAGAAAAATTCTGCAGGCTTTGGGTTTCATGGCATCCTGCATTCTGCTAATTCCATATGCAAGACTGCATATGAGGAAACTACAATGGTATCTAAAAGGTGTTTGGAATCAACATTGCCACAGCCTGGAAACAGTAATTGCCCTCATTCCCTGCCTGCAACAGGAGTTTCGATGGTGGGCAAAGGCCTGTCACCACAACAAGGGACAGCCATTCACTTTACCCACAGCCAGGCAGACATTAACAACAGATGCATCAGACTATGCCTGGGGGGCACACATGGCAGGAAAATGTATTCAGGGCACATGGTACACAAGCCAAATGCATCTTCATATCAATCAAAAAGAGATGCTAGCTGCTCGGAATGCCCTGACAGCCTTCAAGGATCTGCTTCATCCAGGACAACTGCTGATAAAGACGGACAATACTACAGTCATGTGGTACATAAACAAGCAGGGAGGCACACATTCCTATCCCCTCTACAGACTAGCCATGACTTTGTGGGACACAGCATTGACTTACCAAGTACACCTGCAAATACAATTCCTGCCAGGAAAGATAAATACTCTGGCAGATGAACTAAGCAGAAACCTCACGGATCCCCACGAGTGGAAACTGGATCCACAAGTCTTCAGCATGATAACAAAGAAATGGGATGCCCAGACATAGATCTATTTGCCTCCCCTCACAACTGCCAACTACAGAGATTCTGCGCAAGGACTTATCACAAGCAAGTATGGAAAGTGGATGCTCTATCATTCAGCTGGAAAACCCTAACAGTATATGCCTTTCCTCCTCTGCCTCTCCTCCCCAAGGTACTTCTAAAGGTCAGACAAGAGAAGCCAAAAATGATTCTGATTGCCCCAGACTGGCCCCACCAGCACTGATACCCAATCCTAAAGAGCTTGTCTCAAGGCCCAGCCTGGACATTACCTGTAATTCCTCACTTACTGACCCAAAAAAACAATCAGATCCTGCACAGCCAACTCAGGACCCTAAATCTGGCAGCATGGCGGATAATGTAGCCATTCAGAACACACCTCTCTCTCTAAAGCAGTGATGGATGTTATTTTGGAGGCCAGGAGGCCCAGTACCAGAAAATCTTGTGCAGAAAAATGGAAGAGATTCTGTGCTTGGAACCAGGCGCAAGGAATTGACATGTTTGTACCAAATATTCCTCGGATTTTACAATACCTAACTGAGATGCTGGACAAAGGCCTATCCTTTTCATCAGTTAAAATCCATGCCTCTGCCATTTCAGCTCATTACAATACGGAACCACCTATTTTTTCTCATCCATTGCTAAGCCAGTACCTCAGAAGGGCCAAAACCTTAAGACCTCCAAGGAGAGCACCAAAACCTGCATGGGACCTCAATTATCTCTTAGAAAAACTCACCCTGCCTCCTTTTGAGCCAGCCAATACAGCTGAGATAAAGTTCTTATCATGAAAAACAGCTCTGCTCCTAGCAATAACCTCTGAAAGACGAGTCTCAGAGTTACAGGCACTCATGGCTGTGGAACCTTTTATCATTTTCCATCCAGACAGGGTTTCTCTGGGGACAAACCTGACATTTATGCCTAAGGTAGTGTCCAGACTGGCCCTTAACCAAACCATTCATTTGCCTACTTTTTATCCAAACCCACAGAATAAGGGTGAGAGACTCCTGCATTCTTTGGACATACATAGACAGCTACGCTTTTACTTGGACAGAACTAAAGCTTTCAGGAAGACTGAGCAACTCTTAGTGACATATGCTGCAGGATCACAAGGAAAGGCTATCTCAAAGCAGACTATTTCAGAATGGATAGGCCTCTGCATTCGTTTCTGCTATTCACAACATGGCAAAACAGTGCCTAAGGGCATTAGACCTCATTCCACCAGAGCAGCAGCCACGTCAGTAGCCTTCCTCAGAGGAGTACCGACCAAAGACATTTTAGAGGCTGCAACTTGGAGTTCAGTGCACACTTTTACAAGGCACTACCACTTACCTCTCTACTCTAAATCCAGAGCAGGCTTTGCCAATGCAGTTCTGCAGGGCCTTATAGTCTCTCCTAACCCTATTTAGACCCAGCCACTCAACCTCAGCTTTGGAATTCAACCCAAGTGTGATGACTGCAACAGTGAAACACGATGAACATAGTACAGTTGTGTACCTACCATAAATGTAGATGTTCGAGTGTATTCACTGTTGCAGTCCAGGTTACCCACCACCCCCCTTTTCTTTGCTGGGACTTATCTGTACTTCTCCATTCTATACAACCTATGTGGTGTATTTGCTTGTAGATGAAGGAAATGTTTACTTTACTACATGCATATTTATTGGCATTTTTTTAGCCTACCCATTTGGGGGCACCTGACAACTGGGGCAAGAAAAACTGAAGAAAGTGGCATCAACTGCATCTTTTATACCCCTAGCGCACTGATGTTAGGGAAGAGGTGACATCAGCCAACGCCGGACCAAGACTTTGGAATTCAGGCCGACTGCAGGGTAGCCTGCCAGCAGGATAACCCAAGTGTAATGACTGCAACAGTGAATACACTCAAACATCTACATTTATGGTAGGTACACAACTGTACTGTCTGTAACACTGCTGCCCACACACAGGAAGGATGTCCACCATGCAGGAAATGTAAAGTGACCATGCCCACATGATATAGGGATTGACATGACAGTGGTAATTGGAAGTACTACATAGCATGCTGCATGCAGGTAGCAAGTGGAGGACACTGATTGGTGCAGAGGCCATCACCTGATCATGTGCATCACGCAAAAATGCCATGCTGCAATCGATTCAAAGCAGCTCAGTCCATTTACTGGAGAGAGAGAGAGAATGAAACAAACAAGCAAACAAAGAAAGAAAGCAGGCTAAAGGCCAAGGCAAAGGAGAAAAAAAACTTACAAGGAAGCTAACCAGAACAGGCATCATTCCCACAACAGGTATGTGAAGTATATACACATGTAATTGACTGTTGTACTTGGTCCATAATAATGGGTTAGATGATGTGGAATGATTTATATGTGCCATTGGGTGTTGTCATTGTAATGATGTTCAGCTGAACAACTGCTATGGACAATAGAGTCTGCCCCTGTGGGTAGAGGGCCATACCCATCAACTGTACAGAGCAGCACTGACTGAGAAGAAGCAAGCCATCATAGTGTATGCTGTGTAATGGAAAACATATATATTACTGTGGCCAATAGCTAGTGGTGGAAGTAATGCCATAATGATGGACATGTGGGTTCTAGTTCCCAACACTTGCAGGACACTCAAGTTAACATGTAATGTAGCATGCTGAAATGCCATAGGTGTGTAATAGGCTTACCTGTAATCTGTCCCTATATATACCCCCCTAATGTTAGGCTGTGTCCATATGTGGCACCTGTCTGTGTTGTAGCAAGGCAGAACAGTGCAGCTGTGCAGGAAGGAAAGTTAGAGATTGTGGACCTGATGTCTGAATGTACCCTATATATAAATATATATATATATATATATATATATATATATATATATATATATATATATGTGTGTGTGTCTACAGATATACAGACATATATATATATATATATATATATATATATATATATATACATATATATATATATATATAAACACATATATACATTATATATCTACATATATATATATATATATATATATATATATATATATAGATATATATATATATAGATATATATGTATATATATATATATATATATATATATATATATATATATATATGTGTGTGTGTGTGTATGTCTACATATATACAAACACACACACACACACATATGTATATAAATACGTGTCCCCTATATTTGCATCACATATCAACACACACGCACACACACACACACACACACACACACACACACATATATATATATATATATATATATATATATATATATATATATATATATATATATATATACAGTAGGAAGTGTGTGCAACATGGATGGTTATGTCACATGTGAACCCCTTGTTGGTACCATATTGCCCTTGTCTGTGAAGGTGGGAATGTGAATCTGGGGAAGGATAGCAGGTATATTTGTGGAAGTGGGTTAAGTTGGTAGATAGAGAGGACAGCCTACAGGGGTGGTATATGACACATGTGGTGGGTAAACACCCAGGATGATGGGCGTCATCTGCAATGTGGAAGCCCCATGAGCCTCCATATGGAAACAATGGGAACATGGCCCCCACCCATTGCCAGTCACAACAGCAGCTTCATGGCCCTGCAGGTGCCTGGACTGGAGGCTGTGCAGGAGGAGCATGCGGACCCTGTGATTGTGTACTGAGGGCCTCAAGGTGCTGTAGCACATACCCAAGTCTCTGTGGAGCTCCTTATGCAACAGACCCTGGACCTGACCTCAGGTGACAGGATCATGTTTGTGTGTGCCCCAGGGGGGAACACTATCCCCTGAGGTGGTCCCACCTGAAGGTAGTGCAGGACCTGTAGATGAGGAGGCCCCAGGATGGGTCCCACATGTGATGTGCCCTGGTAACATGGCCAGGTGACATGAGAGAGGTGGTTCTTTTGGCAACTGTTCCCTAAACATGCTCTTGTGTCACTGTTATAGAACATATGTGGGTAGTAATAGACCACACAATCCCGAATCATGTCCAACAGCATGCATAGATATCCCTAATAACACATAACGACAGAAGTGCAGCAGTCACATAGCAAACAGACCACATGCATATATGGAACCATAGTGGCCCTTACAATGGCATGCAGGTGACATTGTCCATAACAGGCCAGCAATAATAGTGTCCCCAAAGGGAACATGGCTACAAACAGATAGCACAAAGTGTGATACAATGCGATATATGTCCCAATGGTAGGTAAGCTGTAGCCGTACCTACTGAGTTGTGTGAACAGTTTGTTGTCACAGATATGGTGGGGTGGAGACAGAGGTGTGTATTAAGAACTATGGTAACCTTGCTGCATGAGTTGCTCAGACCTGTTTCCATCTCTATGTCTTTCATTCAAGATGCCACATGGCAGGTTGCCGGTCTATTCAGTGGATGAAAATAAGGTCATCATCAGCCACCTGGTACAGCACTATCAGGTGCTGTTTGGAAAGACAGCCCATGAGCAGCAGGAGTGGACCAACCTGTGGTATGATCTAGTCCATAGGGTCAATGATGTTGGCCTGCATAACCACAGTTATGAGCAGGTCCGGCATCATTGCAGCAACCTGCTTCGCAATGCCTGTCAGCATGCTGCTGCAGTCCGGGGGATCACCTCCAATGGGGGGAGATCATGCCATCCATCCCCCCGATACATATTGAGGAGCTCCTTGCCAACCTTGTGGCACCTACCCGCCCACACATGCAACAACTGGTGGAGACCATAGTGGAGGTGGGTGATACCCACACACCGGCAGAGGAGCATGTAGGTAAGGCCACAGGGCACATCACTAGACCACTGTTGTGTATCCATCAGCATCTTTACAGGTAGGTCCGGCATATGTGAGATGACATATATATATATATATATATATATATATATATATATATATATATATATATATAGTCTTTTGCTGTGTAGTAGTAATAAACAGATGTGCATAAGCTGTAGTCTTGTGGACTTGTACTGTTGATGTTCTGTAATGCTGCACCCACCCTGTACCAATGCCATAGCTGTGGCTACTGACATCACATCTCTCACACACTTGTGTAGGTCCCACTGGTATGCAACCAAGGCAGCAGCCTGTAGCTGGTGAGTATAGTTGATGTTCATGCTTGCCAATACACCGGTCATGTAATGGCTATGGTATATTCCATGCACACATCTAACACACCTACCCGTAATGCATGCTGTACATGTTCACGTATTGTTGCTGTTAACTGCACTGCATCACAGTGGTGACCATGATGGTATCTGAAGGGTATGTCACACACCTGCAATATAACTAACATCCTGTCATTGCAGTCCCTCTGGTATACCACCAAGGCAGCAGCCTGTGTCTGGTGAGTATGGCTTATGTTCATGTTTGCCACTACACCGATCATGTAATGGCTATAGTATATTCCATGCACACATATAACACACCTATCCATTATGCATGCTGTACATGTTCACGTATTGTTGCTGTTAACTGCACTGCATCACAGTGGTGACCATGATGGTATATGAAGGGTATGTCACATACCTGCACTATAGCTAACATCCTGTCATTGCAAAATGTGTCCACAGGGATGAACATAATGCTGGGATAAATGGCCTACAGTAGGGACATGTGTGAAACATCACCCTTATACAGTGCTACAACACTATGTATACCGTTATTACAATGGCAACTGTTACAGATCTACACTATGGCATATCATAATACTGTGGACCACAACCCTTAAAACCTGCAATGTGGTCCCGACATGAGCAATGAGTGTGTAATATGGAATTGTAGGTTAGGGCAAAAAATATGGGGAATAAATAATTTCACAAACACTGGAAGCATATGTGTGCACACACTCCAGATAAAATATAGTAGAAGCAGCTGTTGAGGTACTGACTGTGGGCATTTGTTATGGAAATGCACTTTTCAGCAAGTACACATCCCCAATGTCACACCACATATTAGTCTGCTGTCCAAGACATTTGGCTATCAAATATGCACACTTACCTGCAACAGAGGCAGCTGTGGCTTGCACACATCTTACATGACATGGTGTGGGCCCCATATCCGACAGCGCCCATGAGCTGGACATGTAGCTTTACCTCACCATTGCATATACCATGGAAAACAGTGCAGACAGTCATTTATGTGGCAAGGATGTATGGGACAGGAGTGATGTAGGAAATAAACAGATGGCCATCCAAGACAGATGATGTCACAAGTAGAAAACTGGTCATGTGGGCTGCCTAGTAAAATGCCACAGCACTGAGGGGGTTGCAGGAATGTCTAGCAAGTACTGGCTCTGCAATATCCATGTCAGCAATTGCCTGGACTCTGCAAGCATGTGGACTATGGGTTAGGGTAATCAGATGTGACAGTTGTACCACAGGAAACATCAGCCATGCCTCTCCACAGATAGTGTATGCATAACAGAAGAGGTCCCCAAAGTCATGCATTGCAATCTGTACCGGTGTACCATGACCATGTTGGAAACCTACAGACAGAATCATGTAAGATACATGTGCTGCACAACCAATGCTTCACGCCACCTCAGGCCCACCATCCCCATCTGTACTGTGCCAGTGCCAGTATACACCTGTATGTTTGTCATTCATTAGCTGGAACTAGTCTGTTACACCTGCTATTCAGTGTTTGGGACACTGCAAACTGGCACACCTGTGTAGGCCATAGTTGTCAAGCATCTGCAAGAAGGCTGAAGGTGGGGAGGGGGTGTCATCATGACACACCAGTGCACTGCAGCATGGATCCTAATAATGCTACGAATGGCTGTATTGGCACACAGCCAGGTTCAGGAACTGTAGAAGATGTAACCCCGACTCCACAGCAATAGTGATGGCAGTGTGTAAACTCAAAGGGATGTGCACGAGTTGACCTTGCAGTCATGCAGAGTTGGGGAACATGTGTAGGGCAGACTGACCATATATTGGCAAATGCAGATGGCACATGCTAGTATACTCCTGCCAGGAATAGTGACTGCTGTAGTACACATAACAGTAGGTGCAACAAACCATCATGATAAGGGCGTGCACACATATGCACCCACGAAGTGTATGCATCACGGTCAGCATCAGCACACCTAACACATTTGTTAGACTCTACATTTGAATGTACAGGACATATGTCACATATCAGGCTCATGTAATGTTAACATATGCAGTGATGTGGTCCCATGGCATATCAAGGAAGAGTGTGTCATATCAATAAGGGTGCGTACGCTCCCCATAGCCACGGTGAGCTTTGACGGTTGTCAGTGTAATAGTATGGTATTGGTCATACATGCACCCTGATGTTGAGATCTGTAAAGCAAACAACAGGCATTCACAAATGACATCTGTCCACATATCATCCCAGGTATGTGTCAGACAAACACATAGGGGCTGCGAGCATTAGAGCAGACATAACTGACAGTAATACACATTCAGCAGTGGTGTGTACATCTGTGAGGTATGGTGCACAGTACGTGGCAGGGTGCAGAACAGGTGCACAGCAATACTGTGTACATGGGTGCAGTGTTTTCCAGGGGAAGGGGCATCACCTACTAACACAACCCATGCATCACACACACGTATACTGTTGCTAGCATGGATTGACTATAGCTGCACTGCATGCTGTTGAGTACCATATGTTATACATGTTGACAGATGGGTAATGGGAGATCTGTGTGTACTATCTTTGTTCCACCTCACCTGTAGGTGTGTGCATGTGGGGGTTATTTTGTCTGTAAGTGCAATCTGATGGAATGGAGGAGGTTTGATGCATGTACGATGTGTGTGTGCATGTGTGTGTGTTTGTGTGGGTGTCCATGTATGCATGTGTGATTGTGGGGATGTTCATATGTCAGCACTTCCCTTTGGAATCATGCAGCACATGGACTGACACATGAGACACCAGGAATACTTGTCTGATATGTAATCTAAGGACAGCTGATAGTATAATAAGGTCTGCAACATGGAACATTCATTGGGAGGGAAACTAGACACCAGGTATACCGTTAAAATTGCAATCAGCAGAAGGGTGAATGACTACCCACGTATGCAGCACTACAGATGCATTGGGGAATTACTAGACAACACCAGGGAGTGTATCCATATATTACTGTTGTTCACATAATAAGTTGATTGAGCAGCAGATCCCGCATCTACTGATGACACTCCAGTGCATGACATTATTGAGTGAACGTAGTAGCCCCTAACATATGGGGGGCCATGGTCCTGATGTCTGGACATACCCAGGGTGAACACTGGATGACAGCAGTGAGGCCTTGTAAAACCTACTCCAATCAAGTCAAGGAGGTCATGTGTTGTGATCACTTGTCTAGGCATTTAGAAGAATGATATGTTAATGAGTGGTATTAATGAGTGTATGTTACCAAGTGTGATGCAGAATGGGAAACTTACATGAATAAACTTGTGTCTGTCTGTAAACCCAGGGACAGGTAGGTATTATGGTGGAATTTCAGGATGTGTGTGTGTGTGTGTGTGTGTGTGTGTGTGTGTGTGTGTGTGTGTGCGCGCGTGTGTGTGTGTGTGTGTGTGTGTGTGTGTGTGTGTGTGTGTGTGTGTGTGTGTGTGTGTGTGTATGTGTGTACTGCTATGCCATACAGGTGTTAAAGTGCATTTTTTGTTTTCATCTCACAGGTGGCGAGGTGGGTCAGGGTCCCTCCTGCATGCAATCTGATGTTGGTGTCCATACAGACACCGAAAATGATGATAGGACTGTTGAGGCACAGGCGGGGTTGTCAGAGTCTGAAACTGCACCATCGTTTGACATCTCCCCGTTATCCACCCCAACCCCACACACAGTCACAATGTCTATAGATACCCCATCACCAGTGGCCATAGCAGAGGGACAGTTGGCGGTTGGTGGCAGTACACAGGAGAGTGTGGTATCTATGCCTACTGTGTCCAGACACAGCAGGCATAACCGGATGTCCAGCAGGGGACCACATAGGCAGATGTACTGGGATGCTCATGGGAGGGCCGCTGGTCATCATGCCCCTGGCAGACGTGCCACAACTGGTACCACCAGACGCATATTTCAGACTGTCATGGGGGGGTGCAGGCACATATGGAACTGTACACTAGACAGGGTCTGAGGCTGCAAAGGGCTGCTCTCTCATCTATAAGCGACAACTTCCATGAACTTGCAGGAGCCCTCCGTGATTATGCTGAGGTCATGGATAAATGGTTGGGTGAGATTGTGGGCCTCATCGACCGTGGATTGCCCTTGCTAGAACATGTGGTGGGAGTGGGTGACAGCCGCATGGACATAGGCCAGCAACACCAACAGCTGGTCGTCGACATGGATGTGCAGGGACACCAAGCCGCTCCCGTAGTGGCAGTACCAGCCCTAGCACTGCGTGGGGGTACTATCCACACCACACCATAGCAGGCCATGTACTATCCACACCACACCACAGCAGGCCATGTACATGTGGCCCTGGCCAGTCCCAGCAGGGACCTGGTTCCAGAGGACATATGTCATCATCAGGGGAGAGTAGCACATTGAGGGCTGTACCTGGATGTGCCCATGGAACCCCTGGCAGGCACAGTCCATGTGTCCATAGCCAGAGGAGGTGAACTGCACACCTTGCCAGGTGTGGTCTGCAGTTGTCCAAGAAACACCTTTGTAGGGCAGCCACATGGCAGAACTGTGTGCATGCATACCCACACTCTATACAAACACACCTAGGGCAGCCCCATACCTACACACTCTACATTACCATGCTCGTATCAAAAAATAACACCCTTCACCCACACACATGGTGTCAAACATGGCCCAACCTCAGTCTCTGGCAAACCAACAACACACCCTGTGCATATGATGATACTGTGCCACATCCCTGTCATCCATAACACTGATACAGGGACAGGCTAATATGGTTCTGATGCACACAGTGACTGTACTACAGTGTACCAATGTACTGCTGTGCAACATGTTGTCAGCAGTAATGTTTAATGCTTACATATCAGGTAGTGTAGCTGTCCAGCCATAATGCATTATAGCTGTTAGTAACTCTGAGTGATTGTGGTCTCCATTATGTCTTCCATTTATGTTGTAGGTGTAGTAGGGTGATGCCTTGTCATGCCGCTCCTATGGGCAGCAACATCACTGTCCGTAATACTGTGTGGCAATGCATATTGTAATAGGAGTATGTGGCCTCGGACTGCTGAACCCTACAGATATACACACACACACACACATATATATATATATATATATATATATATATATATATATATATATATATATGTACAGATGCACACATACATACATACACTTGCCAAAACCCAGTGGATATCCCATGCCTATCAACCCATTTTTACAACAGTTTTGTGCTGCTATTGCAAGGCTCAGGTAGCCTTTAGGGAGAGGAATGTAACAGGTGCATGTAATGTCTAGTACAGCAGCAGCCACAACTAACTATGGCAATAGGTGTTGCGGTGAGTCTGAAGGACCTCATGGTATACCCAACTACAGGTGTACTAGCGCACAGACACTGCTATCCTCAGTAATGCACACATACACATTTGTCAGTACTGGGGTGCATCGTTGCCGGTGGTCATAGGTGTGTACCTGGCTATTGTCCATGGAGAGATGGGAAGTGTAGGGGATGTGTGTACAGTGGTATCATGCCACATGCCATGTGCCAGCAGGCAATCTATCTACAGATACCACTGTGGTAACCCTCAGGGTGAGAGTGACATGCATCAGCCAATCCTATGGGTGCCTCCTGCAAATGGCCAGTGAGGTGATCCAGTTGATATGTACACAACATGTATTATAAAACATGGTTAGTGTCTGCATTGGAGACCTGCACCTAAGCATGTTCTGTTTACTGTGGTAGTGTAATAAAGATATCCTTGGCATGTGGTGTGTACAGGGTATGTTTCCTATCTGTGCCAGTTATAACACAGCTGGGCAGACATATCAGTGTCAGCCAAGCATAGGTTGCCTGTACGTATCCAAGCTGAATACCTGCCATCTGCACATCTGTACAGGGACTGACACACATCCGCTTGCCAACTAGCTATGCAGTAGGATGAATGTATTGACATATAGATGTCTGACAAAATTATGTATGCCATTACTACATGTTGGCAGACTTCACTGACATGTGCTGTACAGACAGTAGTCTACAGTTAATTTCCACATGTCAGATGATTATCCAGTAGGGGATGTATACTGTGACACAGCTCACACACCACAAACATGACAGTGAGGACTCAGACTCCATCTATGCATGCAGGGGTGCTTGTTGCCAGTACTACAATTAGCAATCTACTCTTGCATGGGAAAGCACTGTTAACAGTAGTAATGGCATGATACACTACATTCCAGTGTGATGGCACATTACCTGGGATACTACCCTTGTATGTAACACATTCACATAGATAAGTGTGATGTACAGGTCTTTTATACTCAAGTGTCCCAGACATGACACACACACCCCTTGCTACTGTAATGACAGCATATAGATGCATGTTATGTACATGGCATTACACACACTTATTACAGATGTCAGCACCCTGCTATGTTTTCAAACTGGGATGTGAGCACTGGTTACCAGGGCTGAACCATGCTTAGCAAGTGTCAGCATTGCTGCAATATAACAGCGAAGCAGATTTGTGCACTGGTAAGCGAAGCCTACAAGGTGAAAGCGCCCGTACGTTTAACCGTACCTTAGCACCACTTAGCTTCACGCAAACCCATACAAACACACTTAAAGTTGCTCAAAACTGCCTTAACAACTCTGTATCCAGCAGCCATTGTTTTGCCCAGAAAAACAATGAACAGCCCGTGCAGGTCTTGAACCCAGGATCCGGTACAATATAGTCACAACACTTAACCACTGCACCATGACAGCTGTGAGGACAGTTGTTTTTCCAATATATCTATCAGTACACATGTTGAATAGTATTGAACAATTGCTGTGACTTCTACAATTGTGTAGTACTTGTTAGTGATATTACTGTTGCATTACATATATTGTTATATCTAAATATACACATATCAGATACATATAGCGTGATACACCTGAGAAGGTATGCACTACAGTAATGTTTACATATGACAAGGATATGGATATATACATATACATATGTAGATATATGTCTACATGTACATACAGATATATATTCATACATATGTGTTTACACACATCTGTATGGTGCATCATATATATGGCCATTTATAGATCTGTGTGTGTGTGTGTGTGTGTGTGTGTGTGTGTGTGTGTGTGTGTGTGTGTGTGTGTGTGTGTGTGTGTATATATATATATATATATATATATATATATATATATATATATGGACCAAGCCTGACAATGTGGAGGTTAACAGCCATGTACATGGGTATATCATGTAAATACTGGACTACATATGCCCACACACTTTATATATTCACACACGCCTGTCTGTCCTGACACATAATAACTGGTGGTGCAGAGGTCACATGGCCGCAAACTACCCAGTAGTTAGTGACATACATCTGTACAGAATCTCACTGCTTTGTCAAAAATACACAACAGTTATGGTGGCCTGGCAGCAGTACATCTTGCAAATATCTGGAAATAACATCACACTGGGTAATTGCACTAAGCTGCTAGGCATGTAACAAAGTATTGTGCAAACTACAGGTAGACTGCCACAACACTGGCCTACATTTTATATGGGGGAGTACACATGTACCTGCAAATATAGCAGGCTCTACAGGCATGTTACAGCACAGAGTAACAGACACCTGTGAGAAAGTGCATACCCAAAACCAATGTGAACACAGCCACAGCCACATATTGTAAGCAAGCATAATATGATACTGTATGGACTGTCTGATAAACCCCATCTTCATATGTGCCACCCACACACTAACCCTATATAAACTGGGTCACAATACAGTGTAGTCCAATGCTGGTCTGTGATATGGGACACATGTGTATTTGGCCCTACAGACATGTGAGCTGATAGGGTACCATGCACTGGAGCAGCATGTAACATCAGATAGAACAGGACCAAGAACAATGACATCTACCACAGCTTGTACACAGGCCAAGGTACATATTTTCAGTACACATACTGTCGATAATCTCCATAAGTACACAGACCCCACTATTGTACACATAACCGCAGAATGCCCAGGTTATGTCCTCAGAAATAACCCCTACTATACATAACATGTCTAGCAGTCTGATATCTGACTGGCTTGTTATCAGGTATGATGTCAATATATAATGATGTACAGAACATATGCACCTCTTACTGCATGACAAATGTACAAAGGTTGACAGACTTGTGGCTAGAGCCACAAACACTGGGACAATATTAGCATGTTGCTGTGATACCCTCATACATTTATTGTTGTAACAGGGTTTGTTGTGACATATGTCCTGTGAGGGGTATGAAGTCAGTAACTTTCATGGCTGTCACCATGTACTGACTGCAATCCTCAGACTATGCTTCTGCAGTTCTAAGTGATCTGTGAGTAACACAAGAAGCATATGACTCCAAACACTGCCCAGTCTGCAGATAACCCTACAGGTGGGTGTTTCCTCAAACAGGTAACACTGTCATGACAGGTATTAAATCTTGTAGACCAGCCATAGCCACACAAACCCTGTTAAACCAACATTACTCCAAATGCAGAAGAGCAACACTTACATTCTGTAGTAATGTCTAGCACATCCCCATCCTGTTTGTTGGCCTGTCGTCACAGCGTATGTTGCTAGAGTTATATCCCAATACCATCTGTGATGCTCTTTGCCAAACAAAGACATGAGATCCTGCTAACAGTGAATGAAAAGGCCCAACACTCACATGATGTTCCTAGGTATAGAAGTGTGTTTCCATGCAATTGGCTATGTGAATGTTACCACAGCTGTTCCACATGCGATCAGGTAGTGGGGGACTGCAATTCCTACAGAGGCCATCAGCTGATCATGAGCATCACTTACAAAACACAACCTGCTGCCCAAGCAAAGCAGGTGTACTTCTCCACATCCACAAGAGAGGGAGTGAGATAGACAGACAGAGACAAAGTAAGACATGGATGGGGTGGGAGAGTAAAACTTAAGCATGTTTGTGTCATACACTTACCAGTACAGAGTTTCAAACCCCTGCCTGACTATATATTGCTATCACATGTCTACACAGTTATTGCATGCACCACAGAGCTTAAATTTTGGGCAGCTGTCCAAAGGTATATCTGATGTTGAGTGACATCTCCAACAGTGATATAGGAGGGATAAGGTAGGTGTAGTACACATGTCTGTCCACATGAACAGGTGTCAACATCGACACAGCCACACTCTCTCAGGAACTCACACACATTAACACAGTTGGCAGGGTCAGGATTAGACTTCTTAACTAGCCAGTTTGCCACAATACAGTAATATGCAGGTATCACATTCACCACAGGGGATTATCAGGATGATATATGGGCTGAGGGTATGTGAAGGTGTCCGACATCAGAAAGCAAACTTCAGTATTTCAGTGGGAGGTGTAGTGAGTGCGAATGGGATCAAAATCATTATACTCCACACACACACACACACACACACACACACACACACACACACACACACACACACACACACACACACACACAGACACACACAGGCTGCCATTACTGACATGCATGGGTGCATTGCTTCACAGGTGTGTAGTGGTTGACTGTACCAGAAGGCTGTACAAGGCTAGGTAAAGGGTATACATTGGCATCAGGCCACATGGCAATGGTCTGCAGTGTGGCTCAGGAGTGTAGTGTCTGGATTGGCCCACACAGGTGGGTATTGTATTCACCATCCAGTCATCTGGGTTACTATTGTGGGTGGCCAGTGCTCTGCAATGCTTGCCATGTATGTGTGCTATAGTCCATGACATGGATGGTGTCTGGGATGTGCACACGTCTCACATGCATGTTCTGTGACATGTGGAATTGTACCTGGGGGTGTCTGGGGCATGTTGTGTACACAGATTATTATCATCAGATGTGCCATTGCTGGCCTCATGTGGTGGGAACTGGCAATGGACACCTGGTTGGCCCTGCACCTACATTGACAGTATGATACAGGTATTCCCTGGTGTCAATGGCATCTGTCCATACAGGGAATGTGTTTATGGCATGGTATGTCCTTTGCGGGTTACATTTGATGGCATTACAGTTGTTGCAGGTGTCCATTGGAGAACATAGTGAAGGAGCACTGTATGCAATTATGTGCTTATTGTAGTGATGGGACTGGGTGCCATCCCCTCTGTAGTCTACTGCAGTCACACCATGGTTATTATCTGTGGGCAGTATGCAGGAAACTACCAACAAGGGGGTTGTTACCTAGCCAAGTGTGTTTGTGTATGAGACATGGGTTGAGAGTGTCTCTGGGTAATACAAGGGTTGCCTAAATTGTTCACCAGGCCTTGCTGTCACATATAGGGATATGGATTGTCAACCCCAGCCTCTCTGCTGTTTGACATCTGTTATCCTTGTAAGGTGGACATTATGACATATAATAGGCGCACCATATAAGAAATTTGCAAAACCCGTTCCACGAGTCCAGTTGTTACACACTCACAACCACCTCCACAAAGGATATGAATGACAAACACAGACACGCACACCAAGTCTCACAGTTGCCATGTCTGGGATTGGAACGCCTACCTAACTAATAAATCACACTACAGCATTACGCAGTTATAGCACTCGCCGCAGAGATTACTGGGCTACTTTTTTCCCAAAAGGTGTATTTCAAGGTGAATGATATCAGCAGACCTGCCAAAGAAGGGCAGTGGAGGTTGTAGTGAATGTGAATGGCCTGAAAAGCATTGCTCCCTACACAGACAACCACACACAAACATCCACACTGCCATGTCTGGGAATAGAACCCTGACCTAACTAGTATATCACACTACAGCGTTATACAGTTATAGGATGCACCGCGGAGATTACTGGGCTACTTCTTTCCCAAAGGTGTATTTCAAAGGGAATGATATCAGCAGGCTTGCCAAAGAAAGGCAATGGAGGTTGTAGTGAATGATCTCAAAAGCATTGCTCCCTACACAGACAAACAAGCACACACACATCCACACTTGCCATGTCTGGGAATATAACCCCTACCTAACTAGTATATCACACTACAGCATTACGCAGTTATAGGGTGTGCCAAGGAAATTACTGGGTTACTCTTTTCCCAAAGGTGTATTTCAAAGTGAATGACATCAGCAGGCTTGCCAGAGAAGGTTACTGGGGGTTGTAGTGACTGTGAATGGCCTCAAAAGCATTGCTCCCTACACAGACAAACATCCACATTTGCCATGTCTGGGAATAGAACTCCTACTAACTACAGCATTTTGCAGTTATAAGATGCGCCACAGAAATTACTGGGCTACTCCTTCTCCAAAGGTGTATTTCACAATGAATGACATTAGCAGGAGCAGGCATGACAAAGTAGGGCATTTGAAATTGTAGTGTGTGTGTGACTAGCCTAAAAAGCATTGGTCTCTACACAGACAAACACACACACACACACACACACACACACACACACACACACACACACACACACAAACACACAGTTGCCACATCTGGGATTAGAACTTCTACCTAACTAGTACATCACACTACAGCATTACGCAGTTGTAGGACATGCCACAGAGATTACTGGGCTACAGTTTCAAGGTGATGACATCAGTAGGCTTGCCATAGTTGGGCAATGGAGAATGCAGTGTGTGTGCACGGGCCATAACCCATTCATCTAGGGGCAGACACACCACACTCAGGCACACACGGGTTTATATTCCACAGGTATGTGTATACAACTGCTAGATGACTACTGACTTGTACAGTCTTGTTGCACAGTTAGCACTAGCACCACAGACACTATAATGCTGAGGGATTCTAGAGGCAGTTGTTGACGGTGATTGACATTTGCACATCATGTGGTTTTAGCCAATTGGATGTGTACTGGGTGGAATAGGCCTCATGATGGAAGGCTTTTTGTCACTGTCACTCTTTTCCACACATCTGTGTATGTGTACTTTTGGCCTATTGTAGTGTGTTGTCCTTGGATATATGTGTGTATTCCTGTCCAATGTGTGTGCAAAGCATGACTGGTGCATACTGAGGAGTGTATGCACTAAGATCTGTGACTGTCAGATATGTATGGTCCACTGTTGTTGCCAGACATGGGCTTCATTTCTTTAAGTGTGGGAGCATGCCCAGTATGACCTTGTGTATTGAATGTGTGAATCCATTCCAGGTAGATTGTACTCCAGTGCAGACTTTTGAGTTCTACACCTACAGCTAGCAAACTGTTTCTGCAGGATATCTGTAGATCAGTTGGCAATATGGGGTGAAAATGGGCAAAGGATAGTGGGTTACTGTACATAATTGGTCTGTGCTTTTTCTGCTACATGGTCCTGGTGTTAGCAGAGGTATTCAGACATATGTACTGTTATACACTGTGATGTTTTATGTCACCAAGTACTGTCAGGTAGATGTATTTGCTTGCAGTGATGTCCTGGGGAACACAGGGTGAATGCAGCTGTGACCAGTATTGTGGTCAGCAGCCTACATATTCTTGCACACTCATGCTATTATGGAGGAGAAGCTGCAGACACTTGCCGCTGGGTCTGTGTAAATGGTTTAGCACCTTGGTACAGTGGTAGCAGAGGATCCCATGCTTGTACATCCATTGACGTGACAGTATGGCCATATCCTGTTGTGGCAATACCTCACAGCTGTACAGATTCACACAGGTTACCCAGAGGTAGGGGTCATAATTCTGAGCATTATCTTTACACATTGTGGTTTACAATCAGGTTTGTAGCCACCCATTCTTGTGTTCGCAGCCAGAGATAGTATGTGCACACGGCTGAGTTTCGGACTTCACACTCTCCATGCCGCACATGCTCCCAACCCCCTCTATTATTCTATCCTCTTCCATACATTATGCAAACATTATCAGATATTTTCCCTATAGTTATTACCTCAACCCAGCAGTAATTTGGTGTTGGTCCACATTTCATGCAGTAGGCCATGGAGGACATGTTACTGTGATTTGTCCACATAGCCTTGCATTTGAGTTCTGTGGATTGTGTTATGTTATTATTTGGGAGTCTATGACATAACATACATTGGCAGTACGGGTGAAACACAGGCCATTGCCATAGGACTGTAGGCCATTTGGTAGTGATGCAGGCCAGCTGTAGCAGGCCATTGCATTCTGTCAGTCCTGCAGTCCCAGACTATGATACACTATATTCCCCTGGGGTGACAGGGTAGGTGTGCAAGGTGTTCATGCCAATACTTTCTGTCAGTATTGATCCAATGGTGTGGATTCTGGCAGGGTGTTGCTTACAGCTAGGGACACACCTGCATGGGGCACCTGCTCTGCATGCTGCATTATTTCACTATTGCCATACACAGGTGGGGGTCATATTGTACTCCCAACAGCAGGGATAAGACCGGAGAGGTACCTGTGGGTGGTAGTGGGGTGAACTGGGTGCATGTGTGCTATGGACACTACTTGCATCTGATTTGCATATATGCATGGGGTATTCCACTTATGCTGGCTTGTGCAGGGACATCAGCTGTTTCTCAATACATCATTCCTATGACCTTTGTGGTCTGCCAGTGTTTGGCCAGATGACATTGGTATTCCCGACTACAAGCCCAGATAATGTGCTGCAAACCTGTATGTACAATTCCAAGGGTGTGTCCATTTGACAGTTACATATTATACACTGTCTGTCTGGGGTACTTCCCCCTGTCTACTGCTTGTATATCTGGGCTGACATTCATGCCATGTCCATCTTTCAGATGGTGAAACATATTACTTCCAAACATTTACTGTGACTTTCTGCTGGTGTGTGTTATACTATGAAACATTGTGTTTGGCACTGCAGTTGTGAGAACTTGGCCCTGTCATCGGCAGTATTAGGCAATTCCCACCAGGACAAACTTCACCATGCAGACAAACTGACTACTCTCACACAATATACAACACACACCAACCTAACACACGTAGACTTGCATATTGTACACATGCTACCATCTATCCTGCTACCTTGGCCGGTTCAGGTAATCTGTGCTCCACTGTTATTATACCTAAACATACATGTTACTAGATTTCTACATAGGATGGGGGGGGGGGCACACCTGTGTGTTACTACGTGTCTACATAGGATTTGGGGGGCACACCTGACTGTAACTACATTTCTGCATAGGATTGGGGGTGCACACCTGACTGTTACTACGTGTCTACATAGGATTGGGGGGGGCACACCTGACTGTTACTACATTTCTACATAGGATTGGGGGGCACACCTGACTGTTACTACATTTCTACATAGGATTGGAGGGCACACCTGACTGTTACTACATTTCTGAATAGAATTGGGGGGGCACACCGGACTGTTACTACATTTCTACATAGGATTGGGGGGCACACCTGATACTTGTACACATTTGCTATGACTGTACTGGTATGTCAGGTACTCCATTTCATTCTGTATTCTAACCTATCATGTTGACTAGGGGCATATAGGTTTGATTGACCTACATTTCAGTTTCTGACTTCTTACCCTTCAGAACTAACATCCCACTGCTTGACCTGTTGTAGTCTGTCTGTGTAGGCCTGTGGGGGATGTTACCCATAGCCATCAATCAGAGGCCTTAGCACAGCCTTTGTCTGTGTTCGTCTGCACCTGTCCTGCTGGCTGAGACTGTTGGGTATGTGAGCCTTCCTGACCGGCATGTGTGTGATATGGACACACATGTGGCCCAGCACATTTCCTGCAGTGGGTTTTGTCACCTTGTCTAGTACTGGCTACTATGATGACACCAGTATTTGTTACAGATCACATGCTGCCACTATAGGTGTCTGCTATCTGCTGGCATCCCATTCAGCCACCCGATTCCCTTGCATGCTCACATCCATACCATAGATAAAAGTAACAACACATACTACTTCATTCGGCAATTGGTAGGAAGAGTGACTTACCTTGTGGCAGTGCCAGTATTGAGGATGGTGCTGGAGGGCTGACTATGTTGGATGCACATAGTACACTCCCTCTACATGGTTAAGCACAGGTGGTGTCATGTTTGGCATCCCTTTTACTGTATGTGTGAGTCAGAGGGAGGTGTCATTCCCTGGGTCCCTATTGTGTCAGTGTATGTGCTATGTGTTGCCTCTTTGCTAAGGCAAAGGCATACTGGACATGCCTCCTTCTGCCTACTGGGGCAGGCTCAGGTTATTCCTCCTCTGAGTCACTCTGCGCCTATGCAGGCCTTGGCAATGGTGGGGGGCTGTGTGGCCCTGCCCCGTGCTGTTCCTGCTGCAGCTGTTTCCACAGGATCATTTTGTGTAGCATGGCACATACAATGACAATATGAGTACATGCAGCTGGTTTGTACTGCAAGGCTCCACCGGATGTGTCCAGGCACCGGAACCGTGACTTGAGCATTCCAAATACATACACTGTTATGATTCTGGTCTGTGCATGTACCTCATTATGGAGTTGTTATTCAGGTGTGCGTGCATTTCTGATGGGTGTCATCAGCAACGGCTCCAGAGCATAACCAACATCCCCCATTAGGTGACTGTAATGGATGTCCCCATTGGCAAATCCCTGGTACAGCTGCATCAGATGCCAGATGTGGGAGTCGTGATAGCTTCCAGGGCAATCAGCACACACATTCATTATGATGCTTGGAGCATTGCACATGACCTGGCAGTTGATGGAGGGGAAGCCCTTGCGGTTGATGTAAACCCTACCCTGCTCACCGGGTGGTGCTTTGATGCATATGTGCATGCAGTCTGTAACACCCACTACCTCAGGGTATTCTGCTATTTGGTGGAAAAGATGCATGCTGCTGGCCAATGCCTCATGGGTTTTAAAGAAATATACGTGCTCACCTGCATGTGCTGACATGGCATCCAGGAACTGGTGGAGTACCCTGGATACTGATGCCTGTGAGATCCCCATGATATCCCCAGTTGGCCTTTAGAAGGGACCTGTGGCTAGTATTCTTAGGCCTACACGTACCTTGGTATCCACTGGGATGGGTTCCTCTCTGTTAGTTCTGTGTGTCAGGCATGGCCGGCACAGCTCAACAATTTGCTGTTGGAGGTCCCTGCCCATCCTATAGTTCTCCACTATCTCCAGCTCATGTAGCCCCTGGTATGTTACCCTGGGTCTGTACACTCTTCTCCATCTCCTCACTGTGGGTTGGTCGACAGCATTCTCATCCTCACCACCCTCAGTCTCTTCCACATGTTGATGTATGATAGCTGCTGCAGCTCCTATCATTTTGTTGCTTTTGTTTGTTAAAATTTCCCCACTTGTGTACACCGGTGGTGTAGAGTATGTAGGAAAAACCAGAAGGAAAGGTGTTTGCAAGGTTTATAGTAGTATGCTGGGCTGGCCTGGGCTGCTGCCTATGTAATTGGCTGATTCTGATACATTTCACCTGCCAGCTTTGCTAGTTCTCCTTGGATTACCTTCCTACTGCTGCTTTCCCTTCCCATTGCCTTCCTGTTTACGCTCAAGGGTGCGTCGTGCAAACACAGTGCTCAAATGTTCACAGATCTGTTATTTCCTGATTTACTTTTTTTTTCCTTTAAAATCTGGTGCGCGACACCCACACCTGCTTAGGCAATGTAAAGAGTGTTAGGCAGCTGCAGACACACCCCCTTGCTTAGCTTTGCTAAGCAAAGGGCAAAGCCAAGCCACAGGGTTCCAATAAGCTTACAGTATGCCTGACACACACACCCTTATGATGTCAGCTAACTCTTAGGCTTGAACCATGCTGTTCCTGCACTTACACAGTTGGGTGCTGACTAGCATTGAGGGGAAATCTGGGATTCAGTATCATTTCCCTCATTTGCATAGGATTGCCTGCTAATGCATAGTTTCAGGTCCCACACTGAGCCTTCCCTCTTAGCAACCACTATTCACTGGCCATGTTATGTTCTGCCTGCCATTGAGTATAATGGCAAAATTGTGATTTTGGTTAGAATGCTTATTTCAGTTTTTTTTTTTTATTGTCAGCCCGATCCCATTTGCTCGTTGCTGCCCTACGCTTAAACAGCATAAATCTGCTAAAAATAAAATAAAAGTTATTTTATTTGCCAACTGTTTTCCATGCCAATGGCCATATATTTTTCCATTGGCATGCTGTACCCATACTATACACCCTTTATTTGAAGCTGTCATGGCTCCATTTTCTAGGTTACGGTTACTACGAGTACATTTCTGCACACTCCACTAGTCCTGCACGGCCAGCTGACAGTTTCCTGGATTGCAAATTCACCTCATTTGCATGGCTTTCACCTACAAATGGGGTAATTTGCATACAGGAGCTGTGTCCTTGCAGGAATAGTGCAGGAGCGCTCGTGCACATCCCTGGAACTTATTCCTGGATCGCACTGCAGCCGTATTGCCTCCAGGAGCTCCTGCACTATTCCTGCACACCATGCAGGGCTTGCTGAATCCGTGGGTCTATCTTTGTAAATTTACTCACTGCTGATATATTGTTTATTTTTTAGACTGGATTGTATGAAACTTTTTATGTGTGTACTTACCTCAGTTATCACTGTTATATTATTGTTTGTATTACCATGTTGATGTTAATCTAATTGTGGAGCTTTTTTCCCCAGGCCTCCGCTGTAAATGGACCTGTGTCCAGTTGGACTATCCCAGTAAACAAATGTGAGAGTAATGTGTGTAATTTTAATTCCCATAATGATTTGCTTGCTGTAATCATCACAGATGTCACAAATTCAAAACTTTTAAGAGTGACAGAACAAGAATGTGAGCCAAATTCAGAGATGTCTTTGAACAAGACAGGGACAGCTGGGTTGTCTGTTTAGCTGTCTGCTTTGGACTGACAGTTTTACAGATTGTGTAGCTGTTACAGTGTTCTGTAAAGATGTGTGTTGACTGCTGTCATGGAACTGCTGCTGTGTTTGTCAGTCCAAGCTTCATTTTATTGTAACAGCAAATTTCATGTACAGGAACTTCACTGTAACAAGATTGTTATGGTAAGGTTCTTATGTATAAGCCTTGTATGTCTTAAGTGCACTGCATGTTCACAGGTTCATAGATGTTTACTAGGCTAATGACTACAAGGGCCTTTTTAAGCATAGCCATGCATCCCAAATCTCTGACAAGTTCTCGTACCCTTGATAGGTGTAAGCAGGGCCTTGGGAGATGAAACATTTGCAAGCAGGGCCCTGGGAGATGAACCATTTACAGGTTGCCTGTGTCAATTAGAGACATAGGTGCCAAACCATGGATGAATTTCCTGTTCCCCATCCAATTATCCAAGTTACACTTGAATTGGGTTAGGGAGGAACTCTGCTTCACATGGATGGGGAGCCTGTTCAAGAGATGGGATAGTCTCTTTGATACATACTTGTCTCTCCAGCAGGCAAGGTTTAAGTCTTTAGAATGAGTCGTTCTGGTACTGTTTGTTTTGTGGGTATGCAGGAGGCCCCTCACAGTGGGGTCTGACAATGCCCTGTATGCAGGCATAGATCTTCCCACAACAGCCTGTAGAAGACAGAATATAGGGTAGGACCTTGAGGCAGTCTGCATAAGACATTTTACTTACACCCTGTATTCTTTTAATGATGAACCTCTGAAGATGTTCCAGCTATTGGATATGCCTGGTTAGGTACATACCAAAGGGAGCATTATATTCATTGATAGGTCAAATGAATGCTGAATAAGGTGGAACAATTACTTCCTTGGACCTAGATATCATACCTTTGTTCACAAGTTTTGCAACATAGAATGATTTCCTCATGACTGCAGACACATACATAATGGTCAAAGGATAGATTACTGTCTATGTGTGTTCCTAAGTCCCTGACTACTGGGTCAACTCTAAGCTGTGGGTTGTCAATATGATAGTTACAAGGTGTGGATGACTTTGCAAAGGATACTATTATGCATTTATTTGCATTAAGTGTTAGTCCATGTCTCTGACTCCAGTTGTTTGTCTGTATCAACCCTTCATGGAGAACATGTGTGTCATTGTGAGATTCAGTAACAGCTGCTAATTTGCAATCATCTGCAAATTTAGTCAGCCAGAGATCATTGACATTGGCCTTAACTTCAGAGAAGTAAATGCCAAAAAAGGACTAGTCCAAGGATCGCTTCCCGAGGGACTCTACTTGTGACTGGCCTCTTTGTAGAGAAGGACTCTCCACTTCTAACTTCCTAGGTCCTGTCTGTGAGCTATTTGGCTATCCACTGGGTGACATATGAGTTTGTACCTAACCTCCTGAGTTTGTCAACAGTGCCCGAGTAGCATGTTTTTTTTTCTGCTTCTTTTTTGTGGATGTGAGATAATGTTAACTTCCTGTCACCATATAAAAAAGAGACTTACTACTAATGGTACCTATTGAAATCTACAACATCAAAAGGAAAAAAAAAATCACACTAATGTCTCTGGCCCTGCTGATGTCTGTGTCTTCAGCACTCATGCTGTGATTTTCAGACATCAGTTCCACTAAACTTAATACTGACCACAGATGTCCTGATTTCCAAACTAAATTTTGTGTTCCTAATTTGGTCATATCTAAAGATCCTGTGTTACTCAAAGGTAATGCTCTAATGATCCAACAAAGATGTACCTGAAGAAAACAAGTATGGTCATTGTCAGTGAGATACTGGTTGCCAGTGTGACAATAGGAGGTACTGCCAGCCATGCCAGGGAGAAGTAGGGCAGTTGATGTATGACTTGTGCCAGCACAGCTAGCTTGAATTTTGTAAATTATTGTATGTCATTAGTATATCAAACTGATCTGTACTGATGCTTGTACTGAAAATGTATTTGTGAGCTTTGCTTGTGTTAATTGTGTAAAATGTATCAACAGTGCACTGTGCTGAAATTAATAGAAATGTACATGTATTATGGTCTCTGAATTAAATGTATATGTTTTAATAGAGGACATGGGCACAGTAATGGTTAACCAGCTGGCTTATTTTAAGAAAAATAAGGGAAATGTAAATGAGTTGTTAAATCATTGAATGGTACCTCACAGTGCTGAGTAAGCCCGGAGGTGGTAGATCTGGGAGCAGCCATTATCTCTTAGCTTTTGTAAAAAAGGCTGTGAGTGTTGTAAATGGTTCTCCCTCCTAGGCACTGCCATAACAGCTCTAAATGTGTATTGTAGCAGTCTGCTAAAGTCCTGTCTCAAACTTCAAAAGGAGATATTTTGGGAACCTAGAGCCAGGTGACTAGACGATGTTATTCTGCAAGTCATCTTGGGTATTATATTTTATAGGGAGTAATCTCAGAATATTGAGTATTCTGTTTGGGAAGCCTGACTAGAAAGCCTGTTCATGTATTTCATCTGGCCTTGCCCAAGTAAGTTATTAGGGAACAGTAAATTCTCTTAGATTCAGTCACGAATATAGTGAAGCTTAGTTTAGTGATTGCTTTTATTTATTTGTATGAGTCTGTCCATCAATGTTGTTTTCATTATTTTCTGTGATTTGAACTCTGTGGTTTACTATAAATATATATTCAGTACTTTCATGATCTTGTATTAGTTATTACTAAACATGTTTGAAACCTTTATGGTGGCTGATCTTTGTAGACAATACTTAACCTTTGAGATTATTTATATTTATATGGTGACACTGTGTGTGCCACTCCAGAAGGCCTAGCCATCGTGGTGAACTACTACCATTTGTATTAGTATTAATATTGCATAGTATAATTGGACAGCCTTTGTTAAGAGCCTTAGAGTAGCTAATTGTGAAGTGTCTGGTGGCAGGGATAACTAACTTATACTCTGGGCAGCAGGGGGCACAGCAGGTAAAACTGTGACAGCCTTTCCTTTGAAAATTAAATCTGTCAGTGTGGTGTGTGTGTGTGTGTGTGTGTGTGTGTGTGTGTGTGTGTGTGTGTGTGTGTGTGTGTGTGTGTGTGTGTGTGTGTGTGTGTGTGTGTGTCAACTACTTGGGGCAGGGCACGAAGCACTGTGTTTACAGAGAGGGTGCTGCAGGACTTGGCTTGGACTCTCTGCTGAGGACCTAACCCTACAGCTGTAACAGTGAGGAGTTTGATTGGGGATCTGGAGGGAGACAGATATAGAGACATCTAGACCCTCAGATGAGTTTGTTCACTGTGTACTCTTAAGGGAAACTGGATTTGGTTCAGAAAGGTCTGCATCTGAAATTACTGAGTGTATCCATTAGTATTTCAAGTACACATCACTCTACAGTGTCAGTGGTGAGGATTCAGGCTCCCTGATTACTTGCCCAGCATGAAGACAACAGATATTGGCTCCCATTGTATGTTGGTAGCAGTGTGAATGTCACATTTTAATCGGTGGCAGTGGTGTAATTCAGACACCTTGATTACTGGCCCAACATGGGGATGGCACATAGTGGTGCCCATCACATACTGGTAGCACTAGTGGGTGTCACAGTCAGCCAGTCAGAATTTTGTAAAAAGCTCCATGTAGAAGTGACCTGCTTTGAACAAAACAGTTTGTTTTTAAAATGAGGAACTGAAGATGCAAAAAACAAATGGCTGCAGGTACACTGAGGTCCCCAAAACACACAACAGCAAAAGTAAATTAAGGCACCAAAGTTACACACTGGAAATCAGTCACTGTACTTTATTGCAGAAGACAAACGGTAAGCGCTTTCACAACTTAATGTTGCTTCATCAGACCACATCACTACAACTAATGCTTGGTTAAATACTAGGACAATTAGTATGACATCACAATTTAAAGAGATATTACACCACTAACATAAGAACATATATCGATATCCATAAGAAAAATGCATAAAATATATAGAAAGGTGTGTATTTACACACAATAATATTTAAAAAAGGGGGAATGTCATCCCTGATGGTTATTAATATATATATATATATATATATATATATATATATATATATATATATATATATATATATATATGTACATATAGACACACATTTTGTGCACATATAACCATAATAGTACAATAAAAAATATATTAAAAAAAAACCTCATATTTAGTGTTTAAGGCGCCTTGCCTTAAGGTAAGGAACTAATGAGGTGCAGCCATTCAAACCAGGATATCGGTCTGCTTGTAATTTAGTGATCCATTGTTGTTCTAATTCTTCAGTGTGGTTTTCTACATCACCACCTCTGTTTGTCCTTACTATTTGTTGTAAGATTAAAAATTTAAAACAGTGACTACTGTCTGTATTCAGGACATGATTAGCTAGAGCATTTGATTGCTTCTGGTTCCGTATGTCCCTTACATGTTCTAACATTCTTTCTTTAAAACTCCTATTTGTTTTGTCTACATAATAGGCATGGCATGCTTGGCAAAAACAAAAATAAACAACATCGACACTTTTACAATCATAGTAATTCTTCGTATAAAGTTTAAAACATTTCACAGGATGAATGTACTCATTTTTAGTGTAGACATGCTGACAAGCAGCACAATTCCTGCACGGGAAGGTGCCCTGTCTGTTTGAGAGATTTTTTCTAAAAGACTGATGTTCTCTATTACAGAGCTGCTGCTTTAAAGACACATTATTTCTAAAACTGAAGTTTGGGGTGTCACCAACTGTGGAAACCAGACCTGGTATTTCATGTAATAAGTGCCAATTCTTTTTAATAATTTCCGTATACTTATTGATGTCACTTGCAAATCTAAACACTATTCTAAACTTATTTCTATCAATACTTGTATCATAAGGTATACTTTTATCAGCACTATAAGAGAATTACTATGATTGTAAAAGTGTCGATGTTGTTTATTTTTGTTTTTGCCAAGCATGCCATGCCTATTATGTAGGCAAAACAAATAGGAGTTTTAAAGAAAGAATGTTAGAACATATAAGGGACATACGGAACCAGAAGCAATCAAATGCTCTAGCTAATCATGTCCTGAATACAGACAGTAGTCATTGTTTTAAATTTTTAATCTTACAACAAATAGTAAGGACAAACAGAGGTGGTGATGTAGAAAACCACACTGAAGAATTAGAACAACAATGGATCACTAAATTACAAGCAGACAGATATCCTTGTTTGAATGGCTGCAAGGCGCCTTAAACACTAAATATGAGTTTTCTTTTTTTTTTTATATATTTTTTATTGTACTGTTATGGTTATATGTGCACAAACTGTGTGTGTATATGTATATATATATGTATATATATATATATATATATATATATATATTTTTTTTTTTTTTTTTAATAACTATCAGGTGATGACTGACATTCCCCCTTTTTTAAATATTATTGTGTGTAAATACACACCTTTCTATATATTTTATGCATTTTTCTTATGGATATTGATATATGTTCTTATGTTAGTGGAGTAATATCTCTTTAAATTGTGATGTCATACTAATTGTCCTAGTATTTAACCAAGCATCAGTTGTAGTGATGTGGTCTGATGAAGCAACATTAAGTTGTGAAAACGCTTATCGTTTGTCTTCTGCAATAAAGTACAGTGACTGATTTCCAGTGTGTAACTTTGGTGCCTTAATTTACTTTTGCTGTTTTTAAAATGAATAAGGCAGAAAGGGGGAAAGAAGAAGAAAGAAAAATGCACAATAAAAGAAGAAGAGGGAAGCATTCAAGAACAGAACATTTATGCTGCGAGCTCATTCAATTACATTTTCTTAAATGCAAACTTTTCAGATTCAACAAGTCCTGGATGAGCTGAAAGGATATTCAAATAATTAACAGACTTATTGGAGTCAACTGGATAATTCTAGCAATTTAATGGCACAAGATAATACTGCGGATGTAGCAGTAGCTATAAATAGATTAGTAAAGTGAATTTTCATTACTCCTATAATCATGTTACTTCTAGTGACGTAACAGACAGACAGATATGACTGAACTTGCTTTGGGTAAGAAAGCTATGGAAGCTTCCAGCTGCAGCTGAAACTTAGTTTCTACTGAAAAACATGAAAGTCGTTCAGTCACTATTAACTGGGGTTACTGAATTTTATGGTGAAAAATGTGTACAGGTGCTGATACGATGATTTCACCTCTGCAAATACCCGATGCAGTACTTATTTTCTGTCATGCATCTCTCATGTGCCTGAACTTTTGTAGAATTTCCAGATTTTTGCCTCATGTTTTGGTCTGTTCCTCATAAAATTTGTGCTTTTCTGGATTTATGCGGCAAATCAGTGAGGACTGAATTCACTAAATAATGGCAGGCATTTGAGTTTCAGACTTCATATCCTTCAGAAAATGCATGGTAACACAAGACCTTTTATTCTAGCAACTTCCTAAGTCTGTTAGAACAATATTTATCAAAGTCAAAGTAAACTTTATTGTCATTCAGATCAACAAGAGCAGTGTGTCACTGGATGAAATTTCATTGCTTCAGGCTTGTGTGCATTGAAAAATGTTTTCACAAGATGGTGAAGGAAGCATATAATGGAAGATATTCTAAACAGTACAGATATAAATACCCACATAGATAACCTACCCACCACCATTTTTAAGGTAGGATAGCAGCACAGCATAAATTCACAGTTCCTATATTTGTGCAAGTAAAATTTTTGTTCAGATTGCATAACTTAGATAAACAGAGTAATTTAATTATACAACAGTAAAGACATTTAACATTTGTCCCTATTAAAAGGGCTTTGCCCCCCATTATATTTAACTTTGTCCACATTTTTTTGTGCTATGATGTTGAGAGCGGTGCTTTCATGTTCCACAACAAGTAAATAAAAACTCCTTTTATACCAAAATTACATCTTTGGATCTTCAAATTATTATTGCAGAATTTTAGAAGAATATTATTTCTGTGAATCATAGTTATCTTGGGTAGGTGTACATTACTTTACTAAAAGGTAATATAGAATATTTTTTTTTTGCCTTATGCATTGACAAATTGCTAAACAGGCAAGGATCACCTCATTTTAACATTTGGATATAAAGCCAAATTAATAATGCAGCAGATATCAAATTCTGTACTGGTTACTCATAGACTTTACTGTTTCAACTACGCAATAGTATATGAAGTCCTAAACATGTATTATGATTGTCTATGAAAGTCTTTCCATAGTATCCAGAGAATTCCTGTTTGTCCATGCTTTTTGTCCAACTGGGACTGGACAAGTAACATGCTGGACAGAAATTCTGATTCAGAAACATGATAAAGCCACACTGAAAAACAACTCATTAGTGGCTCATTACCATGTTTCTGAACTGAACATGGAGCTGTCAAACCTGGCTACACTAGTGTTTTCCCTATCAGCCCATGCATGTTGCTAGCAGAAGCACCCCTACACACACATACACACACACACACACACACACACACACACACACACACACACACACACACACACACACACACACACACACGTTCATGTGTACACCTACGACCATAAATCCACTGTGCTTACCTGCAGATAGAAGTAAATGGGTAGCCAAGTTTTTTTATAGTATTTATTGTCTTTCATCTACATTAAAATTTTAATCCACAGAGAAGTTCAGAGTCACTCAGCCAAGTAAATCAAGAACCATTAATATTTCTGGAGGAAAGCACATGGCTAATTAACATTAATCACTCTCCTGGACTGCTACATTAAGATGTGGCATCCCGAGCAAGCTTTTGTTGTAATAGTAATGTGGTATTAGTGGATTAATTTCTTTAAATTCTGTCAAATCATATTGTGTTCATCGAGGATGACATTTTCCTTAGGCATTATTTATTGTCTGTACACAAATACTTCTTGAGTATTTCACCATATGCTTAATCAACACCAAAATGCAGTCACATATATGAATGGATTCATTTTTTCATATCAACCCCTGGATTTACTGTTCTTCCATGCAGGACTAGCTTTGTCCTGCATGGATGCTGCCATTTAGGAGCAGGACGGCAGTGCGCCATGCATATTAATGAAGGTGCACTGCCTGAGCTCCTAATATTATATGGAGTATGCAAGAGTGCAGGGGGCATGTCTGAGAGCAGAGCTCTCAGAATATACACACCCCTGCAATGAAGAACAGCAGAAAGTCCTAAAAGAATGAGCGAGACTGCTCATAGGTGTACGCATAGCCCCAGCAACATCCTCCCACATGTACAAGAGCAATAGTTAACACAAAAAATATAAAGATACTTTATTTTTTTATGAAACAGATTAAATTTAACTGTAGGTGCATGGGTTTGCCCATCGCTTAGCTACAGTTAATGCAGCTTAAATGGCAGAAGAGAATAAAAAGCAAGATATATGCAAATGAAGCATTATAGCAATACTGTAGTGGGCAGAGCATCTGTCTTACGTGCAGTAGTGTAGTGGGTAGGGCATTCGCCTTACGAGCAATCATTCCTGGTTCGAGTCCCACTGCAGCACATTCCATTTTCCATGTCAAATCACTTTATGACCAATATTTTTAGTTGCATAACCTACTAAATGACATATATTTGTGAACTGGAGCACTGCATTAAATCCAGATGTGAGGTGTCAGTGTCATAATGTTGCGAAGTCCACATATAATCACATGTGCCCCATAGAGTATATGTACACAGGAATCAGGGATACAAATGGAAGGTAAAATGTGCAATGAATGATAACTGTATACAGCTTCCAAATCCCCCTCCTTCCCAAGAACCATTAGACATTGCTGTCTAAGTTAGTGCAGTGGTAAGCAGGAGTAAGCACTAGTAAGCAAATGTAAGCACTATTAAGCAGTAGTAAGTGGGAGTAAGCATGTGTAAGCACTAGTAAGCAGTTTTAAGCCCGTTTGCACGGGGGTAAGTAATGCACACACAGGTTAAGCAATATTGAACCTAACTCTCTAAGCATATTTAACCGGAGGTTAGCATTGCTTACCCTCATGCATGCAAACCCGCTTACAAGTGCTTAAAAGTGCCTTAATCACTCTGTATCCAACAGCCAGTGTTCTGCCCAGCAGCAAAATAAACAGCCTTTACAGGTCTTGAACCCAGGCGCCTGTGCACAATAGTCACAGTAGTTAACCACTAAGCCATCACAGCAGTCCAGACGATTGAGGTATCACCAAACAAATCCTCACTATAGTAAAATCAAACTGAATATGTGAAAGGAATCTATATACAGTCATGTTCTATAACCTACTACATAACATAAATATGTGAACTGGAGTACTGCAGTAAGCCCAGATGTGAGGTGTAATTGTAATAAAGTGTTGAAGTCCCTTAATAAACACAAATACCCCATACAGTGTGTGTACACATGAATCATGGATACCAGACACATATATAACATGTAATGAATAATAATTCAATGCCAAAAAGCAAATATAATTCAAATTAAATATTAAGCAATGCTAAGCATTGCACAGGCCAGCTTAGTAGGTGTAAGCAATGTGAATGCCAGCTAACTCAATTTGCCCATTGGTATACCCCTTTAAACAATGTCAACCTTAGGTAAGCAGGCTTGCCCATAGCTCAGCCTTTTCAAAACTGTCCAATCACGGCAAAGTGCAGGAAACTGGTCCTATTTAAACCCAGCAGGCAGGAATACATCTCATAACTGGTTGTAGCTTCCCCTTGCAGACACCATGTCTGGAATGGGAAAGGTTGTGCACTTTCTGGCACAGCGTTGGGGCATCTAGGAGTCCAGAGTCATGGCAGGACTCCTTGTCAAAGACCATGAGCAGAGACTGCTGCAGGGCCAGTACCAGGGTTCCTAATATAAAGAGAAAGACTGGGACCATCTCACCCATGACCTCACCAGTGCCACTGGCATACCCCGAACCAGTGAGCAGGTCAGGCATCACTATGTCGACCTGAAGTGGCGAAAGGGGATCTCTTTGATTAGTGGATCCAAGAGGCTAGGAGGACAGGGGAGGTCCCATATTGTGTAAGCATCACTCCACTACTGGTTTAATAATTTCCAGCTCATGTATATTATGGATAGGTATGGCTAAATATTCCTCTTATGTCTTTCACAGCTGCAAGTGAGCGGGCTGTGAACCAGGAGGCCCATGGATGTCACTTGGAGAGGTTGCGATGCGAGGCAGGTTAGTAATACTTTTGCATGTACTGTCATAGGAAATAAATCTAAAAGTATTAATAAGTTAATTGCCTGTATAAAACCTGTATTGTTTAAGGCAAGTATGGCATACACCAGAGAATATGGCAGGAAGAGTCTCATATAGGTTGTATGTAAATAAAAGCATAATAGCCTGACAGTAAAGGTCTAACTGCTGAAATGCATGTGTTTACTCTGGTATCATATGGTAATGTAGATCTGCAATCACATAATAGTACTGTTGTATTAAGCACTGTTATCCACACTGTGCAACATAAATAAAATGTTTAAAAATGTCTGTATATGACTGGTGTAATTCCTAGAGGTCATTTAGTAAAACTGAGAGAGACATAGACAGAAAACAGTAAAAAGACCGACAACAAAATCCAAATAGCACACGCAACTGAGACGTTAACTGTTGTATTTTTAGCACACACAGCCATGGTTTGAATTCTGGGAGTGCTAGTAGTCTGCATACAGAATCATACCCCACAACTGTACAGATATGTCCAGAATGTCCAATAAATTGGCCCCTATCTGCTGCCTCTCACACTGTACCCCTGGGAAATCACTGGGATAATCCCAGATGTATAGGCTGCAAACAAGAAATACAACTGATTGCCACGCATCTATAAGAACAAACCTGTCACTTTAGCAACTCCCCAAACTGTTATGAGAGTAATAAGCCAAGTATGTCCCATCTGCACCCCCATGTTATCATGCTGTGACCAGAGTTTGTACAGTAACAGAGTGTGATGTAAGAGCATAAAACTAATGTGAAATCTGGTACTTTGTGTGGCAACATTCAGGTAGTGCTAACAAACATTGCTCCCACAGGTCCGTCAGATATGAACACTGTGCCCAGAAATAAAAGATTGATACTCTGTACTGGTACTGTTTACTTTGGTATTATATGGCATTGATGTTCATCGTGCATACAGCTGCAGTCATAACAGATGGGTTCACATGCCGTCAGACGGGTCCTTGGTCGGCCGAATTCCAAAGTCTAGGTCCGGCGTCAGTTGTCGTTGCTTCTTCTCCTCTGACGTTAGTGTGACAGGGGTATAAAAGAACCAGCCGACACCATTTTCTTCAGTCTTTCTTGCCGCACGGTGCCCGAAGCAGAAGCAGTTCGCAAGTGCCGGTCGGCCAGCTCCTGAAATTATGAAAATTTTGCAACCGAAGTCTTCTTGAAAGCTAAGTACCCCATTGGGGAAACTTTTCCTGCCGCAGACCGATGTCAGACAAAGTTAATAATTGTATTTCTTGTGGGAAGCAAATACCGCATAAGGATTTTCATTCCCTCTGCATTCCTTGCTTAGGCCCAGACCACGACGTCTCGGTCTGTCGTTTTTGTGCTACATTCAACAAACGCACCATTAAGCGTCGGGCGGAGTTCGCCCAGCACTATTTTGGCAAAAAATTTAACTATATTATGTCGTCGGATACTCCGACTCCAGTTTTGTCTAAAAAACGCAAAGATAAGGACCGACACACGAGGTCTGTGGCCTCTACCGACACCATGCCAAAGCCGACTACAGGTGGCCCGGTTCTCAGCGAGGCACCTACGCAGCCCCTGCCTACCGACGACATTTCATTGGTGGTGTCTTCTGTGCCCGAGGTCACAGGATCCTCGGCCCACACCCCGACTACAGATACTGAAGCCATTTTTGGTGGTGAATCTCAAAATGTAGACAGGTCTGCCTCCTCTCAAGGTGTCTTCAGACCTTCCTCTTCTTTTTCCATCAAGGCTTTCACTGAGTCTAAAGCAGCCATGCATTCTAAGAGACAAGCTACACAGGGCCCTTCGCCAGGCCCCATGCCTAAAAAACAGATGCTTAAAATGGCTGAGGATTTAATTACTCTTATCAGGGGTTCTCAACCCCCCCCCCCCAGACAAAAGGCCCAGAGTGGAGGAAGAATCTCCCTCCTCTGACCAGGCCTCCATTATTTCAGAGCACTCTGATGAACAGGAACATTCTTACTCCCCTTTTGAAGATTCTGATGCAGAGGAGTCCATTCCCTCTGTCTCCCCAGAGGATTACTCATTTGGGGAAACCTTGCATATCTTAAGGGAACACTTCCACTGGGAAGGCCAAGAGTACTCAGATTCCAAGAAAAGGCTTAGGGATTTTCTCTTGCTACCTCTGCACAGGCCTCTGGCTATACCTCCTGTCTTAGACATACTAGATGATGTGTACTCTGAGGCCTGCCTTAACCCGGATTCTTTACCTCCAGCCCCAGTCAAGCCTGACAGGTACTACCGGGTTCCTGACTCACACCAATTTTTATACAAAAGCCATGCGACTGACCCAGAAACTATCTCACAGGGCCCCAAGGGAATTAAGGCCTCCACTGCTAAAAATCCATTACCTTCCGAGAGAGATTCCAGATCCTTAGAAAGGTGGGGAAAAAAGGTATACACCTCGGCCACCTTAACCATGAGGGCATTAAACTGCCAGTTCCATATGCTAAAGTACCAACAGTTTCTGTTATCATAGTTGAGAAGCAAAATGCCACAACCTGAACAACCAGACTTGAAGGAGTTGCAGGCTTTGATGCATAGTGCAGATCAAGTGGGTAAACATACCTTGCAATGTGGTTTTGATGCTCTAGAGGCCTCATGTAGAGCTGCTGTTACTGGATCAGTCATACGTAGACATGCCTGGCTCAAGGAGAAAACCTTACCAGATCATGTCAAAGCTAAATTACTAGATGCCCCTCTACAAAAGGATGTATTATTTGGTGTTAAAGCTGAGGAGGTATTAAAGAAAATGGAGGAAAAGGCTAAATCAATGCAAACAGTGAAAGATTTTCTACAAATACAACCTCCACGTTTCAGTAGAAATTGGCCTTCCAGAAATTGGTCCTTTCCAGCCACAGACAGACCCCAAAGAGGTAGATACAGGTGCCCGAGGGGCAGAGGGCAATCTCAAGGATCATTTAGAGGCAGACAATGGAAGCTCCTACACAAAGAGGTGGTGAGGATAGTTCGCAGCCATTCAGAAAGCAAGCCCAATGACTTTCCCCTTTGCATGCCAAGCAAGGCTCAAATGGCAGCACCCTTAGGTGGAAAACTGGCATTATTTTCAAAAAATTGGCATATTGTCACAAAAGACAAATGGATCCTGGACATTATAAACAGAGGCTACAGATTCCATTTTCACACCCTTCCAAAAATGAGAGGCATGCCAAACCTGCCACACAATCAAAGGGCAGAGGCACAAAGATAAATTTCAGATCTCATGGACATGAAAGCTATTCAAGAGGTACCTACTCACGAACAAGGTCAAGGTTTTCATTCCAGACTATTCCTGGTACCAAGGAAGGGAAAAGATTGGAGACCTATTTTGGACCTATCCATCCTAAACACATTTTTACTTGTACCAAAATTCAAGATGCTCACATTACAGCAGCTTCTTCCCATGCTGGGCAAGGAGTCTTGGCTGGTAACATTGGACCTCAAGGAGGCATACCTGCATGTCCCAATCAGACAAAATTGCAGAAGATACCTCAGATTTCTTGCAGGTTCAACCCATTATCAATTCTCTGCATTGCCCTTTGGCTTATCTACTGCACCCAGAGTATTCACGAAATGCCTGGCATCAGTAATTGCCTACTGCAGACTTCAAGGGATACAAATATACCCATATTTGGACGACTGCCTGATCCAAGCGGACAGCAAGCACATACTTCTGAAACATCTGGCTTTTGTAATAATGTTGTTGAATTCTCTGGGATACACAGTCAACAAAAAGAAATCAAGGCTAATACCCTCTCAGAAAATAATTTTCCTGGGTGCCAACTTGGACACAAACACCCAGATGGCCTACCTCACGCCTGAGAAGCAGGGGCAACTAACTCAATACTTCAGAAAACTAGCAAATTTCACCAGGCTGACTGCAAGGAAAATCCTGCAGGCTCTGGGATTCATGGCATCTTGCATCCTACTAATCCCATGTGCAAAGATGAGGAAACTTCAGTGGTACCTGAAAAACCTATGGTCTCAACACAGCCACAGTTTGGAAACAATAATACCACTAATTCCATGTCTTCAAAAGGAATTTCTGTGGTGGGCTCAAGCATGCCAAACAAACACAGGTCTCCCATTCTGCAAGCCTCAAGCAAATCAAGTCATCACAACAGACGCCTCGGACTACGCCTGGGGGGCGCACATGACAGATCGGTGCATTCAGGGCAAATGGTCTCAAAGACCTTCTGCATCCAGGTCAACTATTGATAAGGACAGACAACACCACAGTAATGTGGTACATAAACAAACAGGGAGGAACCCATTCATACCCCCTATGCAGGCTGGCCATGTCACTTTGGAACATGGCTCTGGAATTACAAATCGAACTTCAAGCACAGTACTTGCCAGGCAAGGAAAACATGCTGGCAGACAACCTAAGCAGAAATATGGCAGATCCACATGAATGGAAGTTGCATCCTCACGTTTTTACAGAGATAATTCAAGCATGGGGAAGGCCAGACATAGATCTCTTTGCCTCCCACAAAAATCACCAATTGACAAAATTCTGCTCAAGGACTTTTCATCCACAGGCCTGGAGAGTGGACGCTTTCTCTTTCAGTTGGACAACAATGACAGTTTATGCCTTTCCACCTCTTCCTCTGCTGCCCAAAGTTCTATTAAAAACCAGAGCAGACAGACCAAAGATGATTCTCATTGCTCCAGACTGGCCAAGACAGCACTGGTACCCACTCCTGAGGAGCCTGACGCATTCCCCTCCATGGACCCTACCTCTAATGCCTCTTCTTCTGACTCAGCACAGCTTCAAAACTCTTCACAGTCAGCTGAAAACACTCAGTCCGGCCGCATGGAAGATTCCTTAACATCACAACAGACCCTACTCTCCAAGGAGGTGCAGGATGTCATTTTGGAGGCCAGAAGGCCGTCTACTAGAAAAGATTACTCCACAAAATGGAAACGGTTTTGTGCCTGGAATGAGAAAAAGGGCCAGAATCCTGGAAAACTGAATTTACTTCAAATATTACAGTATCTAGCTGAGCTGCTAAGCAGTGGACTTTCATTCTCCTCCATCAAAATCCATGCCTCAGCCATTTCTGCAGAATACAACACTGATCCACCTTTATTCTCTCACCCCCTCTTAAAAGACAGTTCCTCAGAATGGCTAAGAATATAAAACCCCCAAGGAAACAACCAATACCTACTTGGGACCTCAATTTCATTCTAGAAAAGCTGACCTTGCCTCCTTTTGAGCCAGCTGCCTCAACAGATTTGCAATATTTGTCCTGGAAAACAGCTTTCCTTCTGGCTATCACCTCAGCTCGTTGGGTATCGGAACTACAAGCCCTCATGGCTATGCAGCCTTTTATCATCTTCCATCAGGACAGAGTTTCCTTACGAACCAACCGTCCTTTATGCCAAAGGTGGTATCCAGGGTAGCTTTGAATCAGGCTATACACTTACCTACCTTTTACCCTAATCCTCAAAACAAAGGGGAGAGACTACTACATTCCTTGGACATCCACAGACAGCTGCGCTATTATTTGGACAGAACAAAGCCTTTCAGAAAATCAGAACAGCTCTTTGTGTCCTATGCTATAGGAGCTCAAGGGAAGCCAATTTCCAAACAGACAATCTCAAAATGGATAGCCCACTGCATACGCTTTTGTTACTCCTTTCATGGTAAAACTGTACCTGCAGGCATCAGATCTCACTCCACAAGGACCACAGCTACCTCTGCAGCTTTCCTCAGAGGAGTTCCTACCAAAGATATTTTGGAAGCAGCCACTTGGAGTTCTGTGCATACCTTCTCCAAGCACTACCACCTACCATTATACTCCAAAACTAGAGCAGGCTTTGCCACTGCAGTCTTGCAGGGCATCCTGGCTCCTCCTAGTTCCACCTAGTGCCTACCAACCCTTTCTTAGCTTTGGGATTCTACCCATCTGTTATGACTGCAGCTGTATGCATGATGAACATAGTACAGTTTTGTACCTACCATAAATGTAGATGTTCGAGTGCTAATACAGCTGCAGTCCAGGTTTCCCTCCCTCCTTCCCCTCTTGGGACAGGCCTATTGGCTAACACCTCCTCATACAACCTGATTGGGGTATTCATTTATGGTGTATTTGCTTGCAACTACTGTATTTTGATTATTTTGCATTGTTTTATTACACAAATTTATGTATTGCCTTCCTATTGGGGGCACCTGACATCTGGGGCAAGAAAAACTGAAGAAAATGGCGTCAGCTGGTTCTTTTATACCCCTGTTTCACTAACGTCAGGGAAGAAGCGACGACAACCGACGCTGGACCTAGACTTTGGAATTTGGCCGACCGAGGACCCGCCTGACGGCAGGAGAGCCCATCTGTTATGACTGCAGCTGTATTAGCACTCGAACATCTACATTTATGGTTGGTACAAAACTGTACTTTATTGTTGCAGTTGCTCTGAATAATAAGGTATTTCTCATCACTGTCACCCACACTCTGCTACATAATATAACTGTCTAGGAAATCCTGTATAAGAGTGATGTAATACAAGGTCAGAATGTAAAACCACAGGAGAATTATACACAGACATCCGATAAGAGATATACAGCAATATCTATAAAGCACACACAACTGTGATGGACAGTGTTTTAGTGTTAGAAGACACAGCCATGGTCTGAACCCTGGGAGTGGAAGTAGGCTGCATACAGAATCATACCCCACAACTGCAAAGATATGTCCAGAATGTCCAGTATATTGGCCCATATCTGCTGACTGTCCTCCTGACCCCCTGGGAAATCAGTAGGATTATCCCAGATGTTTAGACAGCAAACACAAAATACAACTGATTGTCATACATCTGTAAGAACAAACCTGTCACACTATTAACTCCCCAAAATGTTATGAGAATAATAAGCCAAATATGTCCCATCTACACCCCCATGTTGTCAAGCTGTGACCAGAGTGTGTACAGTAACAGAGTGAGATGTATGTGCATAATACTAATGTGGATTCTGGTAATTTGTGTGGCAACATTCAGGTAATGCTAACAAACATTGCTCCCACAGGTCCATCAGATACGAACGTTATGCCTAGAAATAAAAGATTGACATCCTGTACTGTTACTGTTTACTCTGGTATTGTATGGCATTGTGAGTGTTGCTGTTGCTCTGAATAATAAGGTATCACTCATCACTTTCACCCACACTGTGCTACATAATATAACTGTCTGGGAAATCCTGTATAAGAGTGTTATAAGTCACTAAACATTGAACAGGGCAATAGTGTACATATGTCCTGATTCACCTGCATGTGGTCAAGACATAGCCAGAGTCTGTGCAAAAAGAGATGGACAGGTATATGCATAACATCATCCAATACACTTTATATGCCAAAAGATTTAATAAGAAGCAAAGCTTTCGGGTTAACCACCCTTCATCAGTACATAAAATTGAATGAATCTAAAAGGCATTTAAATAGGAACATAATTAAATCACATGATTCAGCCAGCCTAACAAATTCTTCAGACAATTACATATTTAAAATATATTAAAATAATAGTGTATAAGTTTCAGAATTCCTTATATATTATAATTCCTTATATATTATAAAATTCATTTATATATATAAAAACATATATATACCCACACGCATACATATAACACATAAAATATATATATATATATATATATATATATATATATATATATATATATATATATATATATATATATATATTATATCTCATATAGCTTGTATAATAGGTATAGGGAATGACAAATAAAACATATAACATAATGAAACCACAAAAAATGTAAGAAACATAGAGGACCCTCAGTGAAAACTATTGGTGTATTAGTATAAAAGGCAATAAAATCTAAATATTTTCTTTTAATAAGAACTGGTTTCAGACTAGTCGCTACGTTCAACCCAGGTTTTTGTTCTGCATCTAATCTAATAATCCATTCAAGTTCTTTGAATTCTAATGCATTATTAATATCACCCCCTCTCAAACCAAGGTTAACCTCACAAATCACTCTAAACTTAAATGCATGACCTTCATTTTCCTTAATATGTTTACTTAATGCATTTGTCATAATCTCCCTTCTAATTTCGGATTTGTGTTCTATTATACATTCTTTTAACTTTCTAATAGTCTTACCTATATAAAAACTTTTACATTTAATACAAGTCATAAGGTAGACTATTTGACAAGTGTTGCAATTAGCTGAACATTTAAATTCATATTTTTCCCTTGTTATAGGATGTTCAAATATATTTGAAGCATCAAATATATCAACACAACATGTACAGTTATGACATTTATGCATTGAATTTTTCTTTAAATAAATACCCTTTTCTTCTTTCTCTCTAAAGTCTTTATAACATAGCTTCTGTTTAAGATTTTCCATACTCCTAAAAGAAAATCTTGGTTTCATTCCTAATAACTCTTTTACCTCTGGTGAAGCTAGCATTATCAGCCAATTTCTTTCTATAATATTACAAACATCTCTCGTATGGGCATTATATGTAGTTACATATCTTATTGTATCATTTCTATTGTCTGACACATTCACTGGTTGTCTATTAAACCCACCAAAAACAGGTTTATATTTATTGCTTCTTTTTGTTTTAGTCTCATCATATATACGTTCAATGATTTGTGATGGATAATCTAACTTGATAAAATCCTGCATCATTTCACCTACCTGAATTACAAAATTGACATCTTCTGTGTTCATTTTACTTGTTCTAATCAATTGGGCTTTAAGTACGCCCTTAAAAATATGTTGTGGGTGCATACTATCTTTCCTAATATATCTATTTGCACTCACTTCCTTTTTGTAAATTGTTGTTTGTATACCATGTTCTTTTTTATATAGTCTAATATCTAAAAAGGTAATATCTTTCTCAGAATATGTCATTTTAAATTTTAAAAAATTCATAGTCATATTCAGATAGTTAATATAATCATTTAATTCAGCTACATTGCCATCCCAAATGAGGAAACAATCATCGACAAATCTCTTATAAAATTTCACCTTAGTGTTAAGTGTATTGAAATTACTTAAGAGAAATTGTTTCTCCCATTGATATAATACTAAATTCGCATATGTGTTCTCTATTGGGGTGCCCATTGCTACCCCCGTCAATTGTAAATAAAGTTTTTTGTCAAATAAGAAAACATTTTTCGTTAACATAAACCTGAGTTGAATGTAGCGACTAGTCTGAAACCAGTTCTTATTAAAAGACAAAGAGAAAATATTTAGATTTTATTGCGTTTTATACTAATACACCAATAGTTTTCACTGAGGGTCCTCTATGTTTCTTACATTTTTGTGGTTTCATTATGTTATATGTTTTATTTGTCATTCTCTATACCTATTATACAAGCTATATGAGATATAATATAATATATATATATATATATATATATATATATATATATATATATATATATATATATATATATATATTATGTGTTATATGTATGTGTGTGGGTATATATATGTTTTTATATATATAAATGAATTTTATAATATATAAGGAATTATAATATATAAGGAATTCTGAAACTTATACACTACTATTTTAATATATTTTAAATATGTAATTGTCTGAAGAATTTGTTAGGTTGGCTGAATCATGTGATATAATTATGTTCCTATTTAAATACCTTTTAGATTCATTCAATTTTATGTACTGATGAAGGGTGGTTAACCCGAAAGCTTTGCTTCTTATTAAATCTTTTGGCGTATAAAGTGTATTGGATTATTTAGAACCTGAATCTGATGTGTTTGCTATTTTGACTGTGATCTATATGCATAACATCAACCTGGAATCTGGGAGTATGTGTAGAAACAGTTAGTGTTAATAAACAATTCCTCTACAAGTATACCAGGTAAGACATCAGCGCACTGACATCAGGGAAGAAGCGACAGCAACCGACGCCGGATCAAGACTTTGGAATTCGGGCCGACTGCATGACCGCCTGACGGCAGGATAACCCAAGTGTGATGACTGCAGCAGGGTGAACACTCGAACATCTACATTTATGGTAGGTACAAAACTGTACTCTATGGACCTTCCGTACACCCTTCCTACACATCCCTAGCTATTTTCCCTACTGTCTTTCCCTCTTTGTGCCCCATTTTCACCACTTTCCTATCAACCCTTTCTTTTTTCTTTTAAAGAAATTAGCATGGGGGTAAGCGGGAGTAAGCACTTTTAAGCAGCAATAAGCAGGTTTAGCCTTGTTTGCACAAGGGTAATCAATGCCTACACAAGTTAAGCAATTGAGAAGTTAAATCAGTATAAGAAACTGTAACCAGGAGTTAGCAGTGCTAACCACTGCGCAAACCCATGCAAACCCACTTACATCTGCTTAAACATGCCTTAATCACGCTGTATCCAATGGCCCTTGTTTTGCCCAGCAACAAAATAAACAGCCTTTGCAAGTCTCAAACCCAGGACCCTGCACACCATAGCCAAAGTGATTTACCTTTAAGCCATGTCAGATATACATAACCCTGATGTGTTCGCAAACATATCATCCAGCCCAGTTATTCAACAGTACAGGAAATGTATTTAAGCATGTAGATGTATGTGTGTGTGTATATATATTTATATCTAAATAAATATAACATGTCTATATAGGTAGATATAGGTATCTATATATGTAGATATAAGTATATATATATATATATATATATATATATATATATATATATATATATATATATATAAAAATATATATACATATATATATATATATATATATATATATATATATATATATATACACACACACACACACACACACACATACATATATATATATATATATATATATATATATATATATATATATATATATATATATATATAGATATGCATATGCATACATCTATTGATATATATATGTCTACATTTATATGTCTATATAAATATATATATATGTAAGCAGAAATATATATTTGTATAGGTATATACAGACATATATCTATAGATATAAAAGAGGACATAACAAAAACATATATGTCCACATGCACCATTAATGGGGGGTGAGGGGCCCAAACAACATACATCTTGTACATGTAGATATCCCCCCCACAGCCAAACATATCTGCCCTGCAATACAGTACCAACTGTTGCAAATCCCATAACCGGGACCTGACACAACATGGGCACAAGATGTTAACAATGCTCCATCCCACCTGTATGATGTCAGGCTGGTATCAGTAACATGTCATGCAATACAGTCTGGCTACCATAGGGAATGTACAATGTGGAAGCAATCAACATTCCTAAGATACATATACATATATATATATATATATATATATATATATATATATATATATATATATATATATATATATATATACATATATATATATATATATATGTAACTACACATACACACACACAGATATGTATAGAAAGATACATGTGTAGAAGGTGCACACAATATGGAACAGCCACTGTGCCTACAGTTGCCACCTTACCAACTATACACTGTATGAGCCACCCATACAAATGACAGTTGTTGCCTGCAACATATACCCAGAGAGAGGTCAAAGGATATAACACCATAAACAGTTTTGCATACATGGGAACATTTTATTTGTGTACTATTACATTTGTATATGCCATGTCATATAGCTGTTTAGACTCTGACAGACATATAAACAGAGTAATGCAACTTTGAAACAGTTATATTAATACAGTATTCTGGAAGGATTTACATATGTTGCTGTCCAGGCCGAGGCTTTAAAGTAGTAGAATAGTAAAGACAGACTGGGCCACTGGATAACAATCAATCAACAGTAAGTAATGCAGATGTGTAGTCCAGCAGCCTCTATCTACACTCTGTACACAATCCCTAGGGGGTAAAGACCTCAGTTGACACAATGGGATGTATCTGTTACATAATAAGGTATAAATGACACCATCACAATCACACTGACAAACAGAACAGTCTGTATGGCAGGAAGCAGTAGGCCTCCATTTACCCAAGGTGAATTGTATGGTAATGTACATACAGATACCTTAAGGCAGCTTACCCCTGATACCCCCACATGTTGTAATAGCCTAGGTTAGTTATGGTGCACCACCCTACAGACTTATATACAGGGCCATATACCACTGTTACATACATTGGCTTCTGGAGTGCATAAGGGCATGCATGTATTGTATAGATGAACCCCACTCAGTTATGGGTCCCACCCCACAATATGTGTGGGGGCCACAACAGCAGTGGACAGATGGCAGAAATGGCAGCATGACATACTTACAGCCCACTACATAACCCCTGACAACATGTCATATGTACAAAGCCTGGTATGTAGGTGGAGGACAGAGGCTTGAACACAGGCCCATATGTGAAATACTGTTGTCATACACTAAGCAAGTCACTGGTCTTACAGGATAGTCTGCAACATACCCTTAGTCAGGAATTTGAAGTTATAAACAGAAATGGATGTAGCCATGTACTGATAGCACTCAACACACACACACACACACACACACACACACACACACACACACACACACACACACACACACACACACACACACACACACTGCCAGTGATATGTCTGACACAAAACCTGTGTGGTGGACAGACAAAACATAATAGGCACACCTCTGGCCATCCAGTGGATAGGCCCACAGTTGAGAGCTATGCAGACAGACTGCATTCCATGTTAAACTAGTATGTACACACAAACCTTGTAACACTGGTGCAATACAATACATACAACAACACTACTCACACTCTGTAGTTCTGGAACCTCATACAAATATGTAGCTGGCCTGAGTCTGCAAGATCTCTTGTAAGAGGTATTGCTACCTGTGGTCTCTAACACTGCTGTCCACACACAGGAAGGATGTCCACCATACAGGAAAGGTAAAGGGACCATGCCCACATGGTGTAGGGATTTATAGTAGTGGGTTGCCATGACAGTGGTAATTGGAAGTACTACACAGCATGCTGCATGCAGGCAGCAAGTGGAGGACACTGATTGATGCAGAGGCCATCACCTGATCATGTGCATCACTTACAAAAGCCATGCTGCAATCTATTCAAGGCAGCTCAATCCATTTATTGGAGAGAGACCATAAGAGTGAGAGAGAGAGAGAGAGAGAGAGTGAAAGGCAAAAAAACCCCACAAAAAAAAATCCATCCAGCAAACTATCCAGAAGAGACATCATTCCAGCAACAGGTATGTGAAGTATATATGCATGTAATTAACTGTAGTACTTGGTCCATAATGATGGGATAGATGATGTGGAATGATTTATATGTGCCATCAGGTGTTGTTGTTGTAATGATGTTCAGCTGAACAACTGGTAACGACAATAGAGTCTGTCCCTGTGGTAAGTGGGCCATACCCGTCAACTGTGAAGAGCAGCACTGACTGATAAGATGTAAGCCTTCATAGTGTGTGTTGTGTAATTGGAAGCATGTATATTACTGTGGCCAGTAGCTGGTGGTGGAAGTAATGCCATAATGATGGACACGTGGGTTCCACAGCCCACCACTTGAAGGATACTCAGGTTAACCTGTATTGTAGCATGCTGGAATGCCATAGGTGTGTAATAGGATTACCTGCAGTCTGGCCCTACATATACCCTCCTGAAGTCAGGCTGTGTCCGTATGTGGCACCTGTCTGTGTTGTAGAAAGGCAGAACAGTGCAGCTGTGCAGGAAGGTGTTGTGAGATTGTGGACCTGATGTCTGAATGTACCCCATATATAGGTATGTATATGTGTGTGTGTGTGTGTGTGTGTGTGTGTGTGTGTGTGTGTGTGTGTGTGTGTGTATATATATATATATATATATATATATATATATACATATACATATGTATATCTACATCTACATGTATGTTCACAAATATACAGATACCCATGTGTAGACATATATATAAATACATATATACAACATCATATATATCTACACATATATAGATATATGCCTATATGCACATCTACATATATGCAAACACACACACAAACATATATGTATGTAAATACATGTCTCCTATATTACCACCACAGTACTGCATGCTATATGTGAGGGAACAGCAAACATTGCAATACACACAGATGTCTACAGCTGTCAGTGTGTGCAACATGGATGGGTATGTCACATGGGAACTCCTTGTTGGAACCACATTGCCCTTGCCTGTGAAGCATTGAATGGGAATATGGGGAAGTATGGCAGGTATAGTTGTGGAGGTGGTCAGGGTTGGTATATATGTAGAGGACAGCCTACAGGGGTGGTATGTGACACATGTGGTGGATAAACACCCTGGATGGTGTGTGTGGTCTGTGATGTGGAAGCACCATGGGCCCCAATATGGACACAATGGGAACAAGCCTCCCACCTACTGCTACTCACAACAGCAGTACAAATTCAAAGGTGCCTGGCCTGGAGGCTGATCAGGAGGTGCATGTTGCCCCTGTGAATGTGTATTGGGTGCCTCAAGGTGATGTAGTACATCCCACATGTGTCTGTGGAGCCCGCTATGGAACAGACCCTGGACCTGACCTTGGGGGACAAGATCATGCCTGTTTGTGCCCCCAGGGGGGGACAACATCCCTTGAGTTGGTTCCACCTGAAGGTATTGCTGGACCAGAACATGTGGAGGCCCCAGGGTGGGTCCCACATGTGATGTGACCTGGTAACATGGGCAGATGAGTTTGGAGTGGTGGTTCTGCTGGCCAATAGTCAATACACATGTTGTTGTGTCACTGTTATAGAACATATGTGGGTAGTAATAGTCTACACAATCCTGGAGCATGTCCAACAGCATGCATAGATATCCACAATAACACAGAATGTCAGATGTGCAGCAATCACATAGCATATATGGAACCATAGTGGCCCTGACAATGGCATGCAGGTGAATAGTCTGTAACAGGCCAGTGGTGCTAGTTTCCACACAGGGAAAATGGCTACAAACACATCACACAAAGTGTGGTACAATACAATATCTGTCCCACTGGTAGGTAAGCTGTAGCCATACCTATTGAGCTGTGTGTACAGTTTGTTGTCACTGATATGGTGGGGGTGTGACAGTAATGTGTATTTAGAACAGTGGTAATCTTGCTGTATGACTTGCTCACACCTGTTTCCATCTTTATGTCTTTCAGGCAAGATGCCACATGGAAGACTCCTGGCTTACTCAGCTGCTGAGAATGACATTGTGGTAAACCACCTAATCCAGCACTAACCTGTCTTGTTTGGCTGGGCTGCTCATGAGCAGCAGGAGTGGACCGCCCTGTGGAATGAAGTAGTCCACAGGGTCAATGATGTCTGACTGCACAACCGCAGTTATGAGCAGGTCCGGCACCATTGTTCTGACCTGCTTTGCAAAGCCTGTCGGTGTGCTGCTGCAGTCCAGGGGGATCACCTTGCAACAGGGAGGGGGCCATGCCATGCATGCCCCCGACACGTGTTGAGGAGCTCCTAGCCAGCCTCGTGGTGCCTGCCCATCCACATAGCCAATAACTGCCAGACACCATTGTGGATGTGGGTCCTACCCACACACCAGCTGAGGAGCATGCAGGTAAGGCCACAGTGCACATCAGTAGACCACTGTTGCGTATACATCTGCATCTGTACAGGTAGATCATACATATCTGACATGTCATAGATATAGTTTGTTGCTGTATAGTAGTGATAAATAGATGTTCATATGTGGTAGTATAGTGGACATGTACTGTTGATGGATTGTAGTGCTGCCCCCACCCTGTAACAATACCACAGGTGAGGCCACTGACTTTGCATCTCTCACTCTCTTATGTAGGTCTGTCCAGTATACCACCAAGGCAGCAGCTTGTAGCTGGTGAGTATGGTTTATGCTGATGCTTGCCAATACACTAGGCATGTAATGGCTATGGTATATTCCATGCACACATCTAACACACCTACCCAGAATGCATGCTGTACATGTGCATGTATTGTTGCTGTTAAATACACAGCATCACAGTGGTGACCATGATGGGGTATTGGAAGGGTATGTCAGACACTTGCAAGATAACTAACATCCTGTCATTGTGGAATGTGTCCACAGGAAGCAACATAATGGTGGGAGACATGGCCTACAGTAGGGACATGTTTGAAACATCACCCGTATACAGTGCACCACCAGTGTATATACCAGTAGTACAATAACAACTGTTGCAGATTTACACTATGGCATGATGTATTACTGTGGTCCACATTATCAGCTGGGGCTAGGCTGTAACACGTGGTGTTCAGTGTATGGGACACTGCAAACTGATACACATGTGTAGGCCTTACTTGTCAACATCTGCAAAAAGGCTGAAGGTGGGGGTGTCAGCATGACACACCAGTGCACTGCAGCAAGGATGCTAAGGATGCTAAGAATGGCTATATCTGCACACAGACAGGTTCAGGAACTGTGGTAGATGTAAACCTACCCCCACAGCAATAGTAATGGAAGTGTGTAAACACCAAGGGATGTGCACATGAGTAGACCTTGCAATCATGCAGATTAGAGGGACATGTGTAGGGCAGACTTAACATACACTGGCAAATGCAGATGGCCCTAGCTAGTATACCCCTGCCAGGAGTAGTGACTGCGCACACATATGCAAACATGGAGTGTATGCATCACGGTCAGCATCCGCACACTTAAGACATTCCGTAGACACTGCATGTGAATGTACAGGACATATGTCACATATCGGGCTCATGTACTGTTAATATATGTGGTGATGTGGTCCCATGGCAGATCAAGGAAGGGTTCATCATATCAATAAGAGTGTGTACAGTCCCTATAGTCACGGTATGCTCTGACAGTTGTCAGTATAATAGTATTGGATTGGTCATACATGGTCCGCTGATGTTCAGAGCTGTAAACCAGACATCAAGCATTCACAAATGACATCTGTCCACATATCATCCCAGGTATGTGTTGCTGAAAAACATAGGGACTGTGAGCATTAAAGCTGACATAACTGACACAGTACTACACATTCAGCAATGGGTTGTACACCTGTGAGGTGTGGTGCACAGTACATGGCAGGGTGCAGACCAGGTGCACAGCAATACTGTGTACATGGGTGCAATGGTATCCAGGGGAAGGGGCATCACCTACTAACACAGCCCATGCATCACACACATGTATACTGTTGCTAGCATGGATTGACTATATCCTCACTGCATGCTGTTGTGTACCATATGTTATGCATGTTGACAGATGGGTAATAGGAGGACTGTGTGTACTATCATTTTGCAACCTCACCTGTATGTGTGTGTGTGTGTGTGTGTGTGTGTGTGTGTGTGTGTGTGTGTGTGTGTGTGTGTGTGTGTCTCGGTGGGTGGTTAGTTTGTCTGTAGGGTCACTCTGGTGAATTGGAGGGAGGTTGATGCATGTAGGATGCGTGTGTGCATATGTGTGTTTGAGTGGGTGTCCATGTATGTATGTCTGATTGTGGGGTTGTTCATACAGCAGTACTTTCCTTTGGGGTCGTGCAGTACATGGACATGGACTGACACATGACACACCAGGAATACTTGTCATGTATGTAATCACAGGACAGCTGATAGTATAATAAGGTCTGTAGCATGGAACAGGCATTGAGAGGGAAGGAAGACACCAGGTATACCCTTAATATCGCATTCAGCAGAGAGGTGACTGATAACTCCCTTATGCAGCACTACAGATGCATTGGAGAATTACTAGACAACACCAGGGAAGTGTATCCATATATTACAGTTGTCACATGATAGGCTGATTGAGCAGCATATCTGGCATGTACTGAGCAATACATACACATGACACTCCAGTGTGTGATATTATGGAGTGAACATAGTAGCCCCTCACATATAGGGGCCATGCTTATAATGTCCGGACATACACACTGAATAATAGCAGTGAGGCCATGTAAAACCACTCCACTCAGGTCATTGAGGTAATGGAATAACAGGTTTTGTGTTGTGATCACTACTCTAGGCATTTAGAGAAATAATATGTTAATGAGTGGTATTAATGACTGTATGTTACCAAGTGTGATGCAGGATGGAGAATGCATGGAGATATACGTGGGACTGTCTGTAAAGTCATGGACAGGTAGGTATTAAGGTGGTGTGTGTGTGTGTGTGTGTGTGTGTGTGTGTGTGTGTGTGTGTGTGTGTGTGTGTGTGTGTGTGTGTATGTGTGTGTGTGTGTATTTATGTTGGTGTCCATACAATACACCGAAGATGATGATAGTACTGTTGAGGCAGAGGTGGGGTTGTCAGGGACTAAAACAGTGTCATCATTTGACATCCCCCTTTTAGCCACCTCAACCCTGCACACAGTTTCAGTTGTCTATACATATCCCATCACCAGTGGCCATAGCGAAGGGATAGCTGATGTTTGGTGGCAGTCCACAGGAGAGTGTGGTAACCATGCCTACGGTGTCTGGTCACAGCAGGCATAGCCAGATGTCCAGCAGGGACCACATAGGCAAATGTCCAAGGGTTCTCATGGTAGGACCGCTGGTCATCATGCCCCTGGCGGATGTGACACAACTGGTACCAGCAGGTGCATGTTTCATGCTGTCATGGCAGTGCAGGCATGTATGGAACATTACACCAGACTGGGTCTATGGCTACAGAAGGCTGCTCTCACATCTGCGACAACTTCCATGAACACTCTGGCACCGTCCCTGCTTATACCAAGCTCATGGATAGATGGTCTGTGAGATTATGGCCCTCATTGACTGTGGTTTGTCTGAGCTTGAACATGTGGTGGGAGTGCGATGACTGCCGCATGGATGTAGGCTATCAATGCCAAAAGCTGGCAATCAATGTGGAGGTGCCAGGACACCAAGGGGCTCCAGTAGGGGCAGTACCAGCCCCAGCACTGCAGTGGGGAGCGCTGTCCACACCACATCACAGCAGGCCACGAGCACATTATCCTGGCCAGTCCCAGGAGGGACCTGGTTCCAGCAGACCTTAGTCATCATCAGGGGAGAGTAGCACATCAAGGCCTGTACCTGGACATGCTCATGGAACCCCTGGCAGGCACAGTCCACATGTCCATTGCCAGAGGCAGTGAACTGCACACACTGCCAGGTATGGTCTGGAGCTGTCCTTAAACACCTGTGTAGGGCGGCTACATGGCAGAACTGTGTGCATGCATACTCACACACTATACAAACAGACCTAGGGCAACCCAATAACTACATACACCACATTACAGCACCCTGTTCACCTCATTACACCCCTTACCCACACAGATGTTGTCAAATATATGGCCTACCCTCGGCCTCTGGCAAACCAACAACATACCTTGTGCATATGATGATAGCTGTGCCACATTCCTGTCATCCATAACATTGATGCAGGGACAGGCTAATATGGTTCTGATGCACACTGTAACTGTACTACAGTGTACCAAAGTACTGCAGTGTAACATGTTGTAAGGAGTAAAGGTTAATTCACTGTTAGTAACACTGGTTGATTGTGGTCTCTGTAATGTTATCCATTTGTGTTGTAGGTGTACATGTCAGCGTGAGGATGGTCTGCAGTCATATTCCACAATGGGGTATGGCACTGTGGTGACAGCATGGCTGTGACATATCTGGGGTACAGTTAAAAACATTCCACAGGTTCTTTTAACAGTTATTGCCTGTGCCACATGGACAGGTGACCCGCTGGAATGTGTATAATCTGCAACCTGATGTAGACCCATCCACATACACACGCACACACTTACTTGGCAACACTGGGACTAGACCCTTACCTAGGTATGTAGTGCTACTGAAGTGAGTGGCTTTCATTGCACACACCACACAGCGTTTAGGGTGAGGTGTGTTCTAGGTTGCATGTTACATGCAGAACATCCCCAGACATGTACAGTATGCTAATGGGGGATGTAATGGGTGAATATTGACAATACGTAGTGTGACATACCTTCATATACACATTAACAGACACATAACAGGCAGACACACGTCCGAGACCTTGGCCTATCGCTGCTAACTAACTTGACTATGTGTCCAATGTGTTACAGGTAGGCTGCACACAGCACATGCATAACTGGCCTGGATTTTGGTATCAGTTACCTGTATGGTTGATAGTGACAGTGGTAACCATAAAGTGGTACATGGGACATATACCGGGTGTACCTTGGTGTTATTACAGTGTACACAGCACCCACATCCCCCAGTGGATATTGAACTCCCTGAAACCCATGATGACACTCTGACATACCCACCATCACACATTGCCCATGACTGTGATACAACACATTGTATATCCCAACAGTGGTACTACAAGGATATGCATCTAATGCACATGCCACAGGCATAGTAGGGTGTTGCATTGTCATGCCTCACCTATGGGCAGCAGCAACACTATCTGTACTACTGTGTGGCAATGGGTATTGTAACAGGAGTATGTGACCTTGGCATGGTGTACCCTACAGATATACGAACATGCACACATACACACACTTGCCAGAACGCAATGGGTATCCCATGCCTATGAACCCATTTGTACAACACTGTTGTGCTGGTTCTGCAAGGCTTTTGTAGCCGGTATGGAGAGGAGCATAACAGGGTACATGTAATGTCCCATACAGCAGCAACCACAACTGATTATGGCAATGGGTGTTGCGGTGGTTGTGAAGGCCCTCATGGAATTCCCAAGTACAAGTGTGCTAGCACATAGACACTGTTATACTCAGTAATGCACACGTACACGTGTCAGTACTGGGGTGCATCACTGCAGGTGGTCATAGCTGTGTTCCTAGCTATTGTCCATGGAGAGATGGGTTGTTTCTGTATACACATCTGTATAGTGCATCATATATATGGCCATGCGTAGATCTCTTTGTGTGTATATATATATATATACACACACACACACACACACACACACACACACACACATATATATATATATATATATATATATATATATATATATGTATATATATATAGTTATATGTATATATTTATCTATATGTAGCTATATATGTATGTACATCCTGTGTGAACAGATATGCCTATTTATGCAGATATATATGTAGATATCTATAACTGTATGTGTATACATATCTATTCTGATATCCCTGTTACTGTCAATATATATGTAGATATCCATAAGTATATGTACATATGTCTCTGTATCTGTATATGTGTAGACATATATTGCTGTGTATATGTATATATCTGAGTGTTTATATGTATGTCGATATGTATATGTGTATATATCTATATAGATGTATGGATAATTATATATACATATATGTTCACCATATGTCCAAAACATGGAGTGGAGTCCTACCTCAGCCCCAGTAGTCCCAACCTCTTAGTGCAAGGGGATGTCAAGTATGTATTGCAGGTATATATGTAGACTAATGCTACTTTAATAGGGGTTGACTTAACAGACATGTTGTTTGTGGGAGGTCACATCTGCTTTTAACATGTGCGTCTTTGGCTACTGACAGACATCCTAAGGACATCATAGTACAGTACCACTGCTAACACATTAATGATACTGTGGACTACAACAGCGATATGGCCAATAAATGTGGACAGTCTAATACACTCTGGTCAGTCCAGATGTATGCACAGAATCCCTTAGTACAAGGCATGTGGACCAAGCCTGACAATGTGGATGTTAACAGCCATGTAGATGGGTATATCACGTAAATACTGGTATACATTTGCCCCCATAGGTTATGAATTCACACCCCCATGTCTGCCCTGACGCATAATAACCACTGGTACAGAGGTGACATGGCCACATACTACCCACTAGTTAGTGACATACATCTGTACGGCATCCCACTGCTTTTTCAGAAAAATGTGACTGTTATGGTGGCCCAGCAGTAGTACATCTGGCAAGTATCTGGACATATCACACTAGGTAAGTACACTAAGCTGCTAGCCAATGTAACAAAGCACTGTACAGGCTACAGACAGACTGCCACAACATTGGCCTACATTTCTTATGGGGGAATGCACATGTACCTGCATATATAGCAGGCTCTCCAGGCATGTCACAGCACAGAGTAACAAGCACCTGTGTGAAAGTGCATAACCACAACCAATCTGAACACAGCCACAGCCACATATGGTAAGCTAGCTTAATATTACAGTATATGGACTATGTGATCAGCACCATTCTCATATGTACGACTCACACACTAACCCTACATATACTAGGCCACTATACAGTGTGGTCCAATGCCTGTCTGTGGTATAGAACATATGTGTGTTTGGCCCTGCAAACATGTAAGCCAATAGGGTAACATAAACTGGAGCAGCATGTAATATTAGATAGAACTGGACCAAGAACAATGACATCTATCACAGTCTGTACACAGGCCAAGGTACATATTCATAATACACACACCGTCGACAATCACCATAAGTACACAGACCTCAGTACTGTACACACAATCACAGAATGCCCAGTTTATGTCCTCAGATATAACTCCTACTATACATAACATGTGAAGCAGTCTGATATTTCACTGGCTTGTTATCAGATATTATGTCAATAAATAATGGTGTACAGAACATATGTACCTCTTACTGCATGACATATGTACAAAGGTTGACAGAGTTGTGGCTGGAGGCACAAACACAGGGCCAGTATTGACATGTTGCTGTGATAACCTCATACATTTACTGTTGTAACAGGGTTTGTTGTGACATATGTCCTGTGAGGGATATGACGTCAGTAACTCATGGCTATCACCATGTACTGACTGCAATCCTCACACAATGCTACTGCAGTTTTCAGATAGGTGATCTATGAATGACACAAGAAACAAATGTATCACACACTGCCCAGTCTGCAGATGACCCTACCGATGGGGGTTTCCTCAAACACATAGCACTGTCATGACAGGTATTAAAACATGTAGACCAGCCATATTCGCACACACCCTGTAAAACTGACATTACTCCAAATGCAGAATAGAAACACTTACATTCTGTAGTCATGTCAGGCACATCCCCCTCTTGTTTGTTGTCCTTTTTCCACAGTGTATGGTGTTAAAGGTAAATCCCCAATCCATCTGTGATGCTGTTTGCCAAACACCAGATCTAGGTCCTGCTCACAGTGAATGAAAAGGCCTAACACCAACATGATGTTCCTAGATATTGGAGTGTGTTTCCATGCAATTGGCTATGGGAATGCTACCACAGCTGTTCCACATGCAGTCAGCTAGAGGAGGGCTGCAATTCGTGCAGAGGCCATCAGCGGATCATGAGCATTACTTACAAAACACATGCTGCTGCCTAAGCAAAGCAGGTGTAGTTCTCCACATTCACCAGAGATGGAGGGAGAGAGGCAGACAGAGACAAAGTAAGTCAGGGAGAGGGTGGGAGAGTAAAACCTAAGCATGTTTGTGTCACACACCTACCAGTACAGGGTATTAAACCCCTGACTGACTATGCATTGCTATCACATGTCTATGCAGTTATTGCATGCACCTCATAGCTTACATGTTGAGGAGCTGTCCAAACACATATGTGATGGTGAGTGACGTCTGCAACAGTGATATGGTAGTGATACGGTAGGTGTAGTACACGTGCCTGTCCACATGAACAGGTGTCAGCATTAACACAGCCACACTCTCTCAGGGACTCGCACACATTGACACACTTGGCAGGATCAGGAATACACTTCATAACTAGTTAGTTTGCCACAATACAGTACTGTGCAGGTATCACATGCACCACAGGGGTTATCCGGAGGTTATATGGGCAAAGGGTATGTGAAGGTGTCTGACATCAGACAGCATGCTTCAGTATGCCAGTGGGGGTTGTAGTGAGTGTGAATGTGGTCAAAAGCATCATACACCACACACACAGAAACAGGGTGCCAGTACTGACATGCATGCATGCATTGCTTCACTGGTATGTAGCGGCTGATTGTGTCAGAAGGCTATACAAGGCTAGGTGAAGGGTATACCTTGGCATCAGGCCATATGACAATGGTCTGCAGTGTGGCTCAGGGGTGTAGTGTCTGGACTGGCACACACAGGTGGGTACTGTATTCACCATCCAGTCACCTGGGTAACTATTGTGTGTGGCCATTGCTGTGCAATGCTTGCCATGTATGTGTTCTTTAGTCCATGACATGGATGCTGCCTGGGATGTGCACATGTCCCACATGCATGTACAGTGACATGTGGAACTGTACATGGGGTGTCTGGCCCATGTTGTGTACACAGATTGTTATCAGATGTGCCTGTCCTGGTCTAATGTGCTGGGAACAGGTAATGCACATCAGGTTGACCCTACACCTACATTGACAGCATGATACGGGTATTCTCTGGTGTCAGTGGCATCTGTCTATACAGGGCATGTGTATAAGGCATGGTATGTCCTTTGTGGGCATAGCTGGCTTTAGGCACCAGCAAACCCTGTGGTTGCTGGGGGCCCCCTGTTTCTGGGGGGCCCCCAACCACAGCAGGATGCCTTGCCCTGATATTTTGCAACAGGTCTGACAAACCAACAGAAGCTAGTACAACAGTCTTGTGTGCTTAATAAACCAGATGGGTAATATATTTATAGCTCCTTTAAAATTCAAAGATATCTCTAGTTATAGTAACAGTGTTTTATCAAACAACAGGCTTCACAATTCCATTAAATATTTTACCACTGACACAGCACCCCTGGCTTAGTTAAACTTTGCTAGTGGACATTCAGCACACTAAAACTAACAACATAGCCAACTTTAGGTATTTGCATCCCATGGCTGGAAGGGTGCCCCCTTAGTCATCCTTGACTATGTGTGGGGGGCCCACAAAATCTGCTGCTGGTTGGGGAAAAATGAGAGAAAATGTATTAATTTCCTGATTATGCTGTTTAGCCTAAACAGGTCTGTGATATGACCCTGTTAGCATAAAGCTGATAATGAACATAAACAAGGTAAGCACTAGAGAGATCAGCAGCCCAGAGTGATTGTTCTCAGTGCAAATCTTGGATTTTAAGAAAAGCTGATGCTTCTGGTCTTCAGGGATGGTTTTCTTTTTTACGGAGTTTTATGAACACTGGCAGAACACCAGCTACTGCAACTTTCAACATATTTGCAGAAGAATTCATTGAAATACCTATAATAGCAGAGTAAAGGCTCAAAATCATGAACATGTTCCAGATATTACACCAATTCAATTAAAAAGTTAATAGTATAACACCTTCTTCACCAGCTTTCATTTTTTGGATAAATAAGTATAAAACTCTGATGTCTGGATTATTGACTGTCTGTAATCCTGAATTATTTACAAGCAAACCAAAGTTTTTTCAAAGGATAGAGCAAACCTTTGAGAAAAATCAGGGAAGGTAAATAAAAGTGACTTACCCTGCTGCTGTTTGATGACTGCTAAATGGCAGTCACTGATCTGGTGTGACAATACCTGTGTTGCACAGTGTATTGCCATTTGCTGAAATAAGTACAAAGCTAGCATTGCATTGGCATGTGTGTGTGTGTGTGTGTGTGTGTGTGTGTGTGTGTGTGTGTGTGTGTGTGTGTGTGTGTGTGTGTGTGAGTGTGTGTGTGAAAAATATCAGTGATTTTTATCTGTGCACACAACCAGTAATGCCAGGACGCTGACATTATTCTTCTGGTATCAGGTAAAATGTAGCTAACAAGTAATTATATTTCAAAATTAATGAATAAAATATATCACAGAACATTCAGACACTTAGCTTTCCTAAGAGTCTGGGAGCACCTACTACCCAGACTGTATAAATGGAAATGTGGGGCTCCCTTAATCATCCTTGACTGTGTGGAGGCCCCACAAAAGTTGTTGCTGGTTGGGGAAAATGAGGAGGAAAAAATGTATTAATTTTCTGATTACGCTGTTTAACCTGAACAGTGGTTTGATATAACCCTGTTAGGATAAATTTCATAATGGCCTCTGCCCTCAACTGCACCCATTCTAAAACCAGCTCTACTACGTGTGTGTACAGAAAACTGCTGTAGGTTGTGTATGTCTGGGGGGGGTGGACAGTGTGGTTATTACTTCTTTAATTGTCATCACAGTCAAACTTTAGAGGTGGGCACATGAGGTTATTAGTGCGTTTGGACTGAGGACAGTGTGTTCATTCTTTTCTTTTACTTTTCTGACAGACCTCAAAGGTGTACAAAGAAGGTTACTATAGTTTGTGCAGGGGCAGTGTACCATCTAGGTGCAACAAAGTTGTTATTTTTTTTCACTTTCTTCACAATCACACTTCAGGCATGTATGCAGGTAGCTGCCTTTGATAGTTGGGGTTTAGGAATGAGGAAGCATGCAGTATATATTTATGTCAGCAGTCACTTGAAATACATGACTGCAGAAATCTGAATTTCTGCTTTCATCCCAGTCTAACAGCAGAGAGATGCATAGGCAATCTTTTTGGGGGGTCAGAGAGGAAGGCATTTCCAAGATAGGACCTGCATATTCAGACAACAGTTGGCTTGTTAGTTTATTGTGAGTTACTATTTTGTCATCTTTGATCATTAAGCCTTTGGTACAACCTGGATTAAAAAGTGGGGAAAATGCTCTTAATGTATTTCAGAACATGCATAACCCAATGGCTTCTGGTGGCTCTGGCTTAAATGAATTATTTCCTAAATGGCTATTACTGTGCTTACTTGGTCAGGAAAGGTGTGTTGAAAGGATGGAAGGAAAATGAAATCTGAACAGCAACACAATTGTTTTCCTTAATCAAAATTTCTGTTCAAGCCATCACTGGATGAAAAGATTGTGTTAAAAAAAAAAACTTTAAAATGCACTTCAGAGCATATAGGAAGATATGGCTTCTTGAAAAAGTTGAAGAGTAAAGCAAAAATTTGAGAAAACAAAGAAAAAAGTAATGCAGATAGCATGGAAAGCCCAAGATGGGAGGGGTGATCGGGAGAAGATTGGAGGGTATAGTGTGTGTGTGTCAAAACGTACCAGATAGACCACAAACTAAAAAAATACGAAAAACTGAGCAGTAGAGCAGTAGAGCACACCCAAAAACAGATTTATTCGACAACAATAATGTAAGCAAAGCACAAACTAAGCTTTCGGTGAGCTCAGTGTCTCACCTTCATCAGACAACATTTACAAGCCAACTAGCATTCTTATTATAGTGAATTCTCAATTAGTTAATTACATTCAATTATGCAAAGTCCCATTCAATTATATATAAAAAGATTTTAGTACAAAATTCCTTTTAAAAACTTAAACCATCCTACATGAATACTTCCAACACTTGAACAAAAAGCATTTTGGTTCATCGATGTAAAAGTTAAAAACACATATAAAAAAACACATTTAAAAGGTTCTTAAGAAGAAAACTTGTTATTATTAAGTTGTTTGTCTTACTGAAATGTCCCACACTACTTAAAATTCTAGAACTACGTTTTCATGTAATGTATATATAATATGCATAAAATGATAGACCTACAATAATTTCTCATACTCGTCTATCAACTAGATAATTTTAAAATTAATTGCTTAAAATTGAATACCATACACCTTTCGTGCATGGTATAAGCCTTATACCTACTTACTACCAAAGTGGTTTCACCTTTAGAATAGCAAATTACACCTAAAACTCTCATCTTTTATTAGATAATAATTTCAAAACAGGAACAATAGAGACACACTCATTTAAACCTGGGTTGATGTATGCCCATGTACGTAACTGCCAGTGAAGTTCATTTACTTCTAAATAAACCTGCCAAGGACCACTTTTATTATCAACAACTGTCTTTCCTAAAACTGTGAACTTAAAACAGTGTCCTGGACAGGCATTAATGTGCCTGGCAAGGGCATTATTAACATCCTGCTTGGCTATAGCGTAAGTGTGTTCATAAATGCGCTAAGTTTTCTTTTCGTTTTTCCTATATAGAATGCAGCACATTTTTGGCATAATGCCACATAAACAACACCTATGGACTCACAGCTGTATTTCCCCGTTATTTTATATTCTACATCTCTAATTCTAACCTTTAAGTCAGTAAGAATGTGCTTGCATTGATTGCAGGCCCCACATTTCATCGTTCCTGCGGAACGTTGGGTTGAAGTTTGAGATTTTAACTCTAGCAAACCTTTTAAATTTCGCCCTCTTCTAAAGGTAATTTTTGGGCATTCTCCTAACTTGTTGGTCAAAAAAGTGTCTTCAGTAATAAGTGCCCAATATTTATTAAGCACCTTCCTAATTTCAAAATGATCAACTGAGTACGTACAAAAAAAATCTCAAACTGGACACAGACACGTTAGTATTTTCACAACTTGGTGTAGGTGGAGAGCTAATATCAACTTCCAAAAGGTTATTTTCAATGTAGAGGAAAGGTTTATAAAAACCCACTCTTCTTTTCATAATAACCTCTGTTTTAATGTCTACTAGTAACGAACCAGGATAACCTCTATTGCTAAACATTTGACTCAAATGTTCACATTCCTGCAAGAAATCTTCAAATTCAGAGATCATTCTGGCGGCTCTAACCATCTGGCCTTTAACTATGGCCTTCTTTTGGTAACTAGGATGGGAGCTCGTAAAATGCAAAAACGCATTTGAGTAAGTAGGTTTCCGATATATCAAACTCTTATACTTAGAATTCACCACGTCTTTCATAATGAGGATATCCAGAAAATTAATACTGAATTCCTGCAAATTATATGTGAACTCCAAGAAAGACGTCTTTTTTGTAAAAGAGTCTAAAAATTTGGGTATTTCTAAAGGGGACGCTTTCCAAATGAAAAACATGTCATCCTGGTACCTAGTGTACCAGGTGACATTGGACATAAAAAAGGGGTCAGTAAATAAAAAGTTCTTTTCCCAGTAGGCTAACACTCCATTAGCGAAGCTCCCACCACAAGGCGATCCCATCGCCACTCCTGATTTCTGAAGATAGATACTGTCGTTAAAGGACATAAAGTTGTTACTTAAAACTATTTCTAATAGTGTCTCAACTACATATATCACGTTGTCATCCACTCTTTTAGCAAACAAAAATTCGCGTATCCATTGGATACCCAACATTTGTGGTATGACTGTATATAAGTCCTTAATATCAACCGTCAAAAACCAGGAGTCTGCTTCAAAAGGAATCTTACTCATTTCTTGGAGAAAACTCCAAGAATCTTTACAAATTTGAGATTCTTGAGAAATTAAGGGTCTTAGTATGCTATCTATATATTTAGCACAAGCCACAGTGATGGAACCACGCCCATCCACTATTGGACGAAAAGGTGGTTGCTCCAAAGACTTATGAGTTTTAGGAATGCCAAACAAAACTGGCAACTTAGGAGCTAAAACATTCAAGTAGTGATACAAATCGAGGTGGTGACGGAACAACTTCTTCAGGTACTCTTAGAATTTCTAGCGTTTATAACCCCCCATTATATGACACACTGCGTCTTTTTGAAAAGATGTGTGAATATGATTTGAGAGCCCTTAAGGCTAGCTATCCCTCATATAAACGGCACTATAACATTACAAGAGAGGAAAAGCAGTTTTTAGCATTGTTAAAAAAACTGCAACATTAGGGTTATGAAGCCGGATAAAGGGGGTGGGTTAGTCTTCATGGACAACTGTGTGTATGTCCAAAACATGAGTTTAATGCTTGAAACTGACAGATATCAAACTGTTAGTATTAATGAGGTTAACATAGCCTATGTAAAAATAAGGGGCATGATTGAGGACCTATTCTTGGAGAGATGCATTGACCTCGATTTGTATCACTATATGTTATAGATATCTACATATATATCTGCATAAATAGGCATATCTGTTCACACAGGATGTACATACATATATAGCTACATATAGATAAATATATACATATAACTATATATATATATATATATATATATATATATGTGTGTGTGTGTGTGTGTGTGTGTGTATATATATATACACACAAAGAGATCTACGCATGGCCATATATATGATGCACTATACAGATGTGTATACAGAAACAACCCATCTCTCCATGGACAATAGCTAGGAACACAGCTATGACCACCTGCAGTGATGCACCCCAGTACTGACACGTGTACGTGTGCATTACTGAGTATAACAGTGTCTATGTGCTAGCACACTTGTACTTGGGAATTCCATGAGGGCCTTCACAACCACCGCAACACCCATTGCCATAATCAGTTGTGGTTGCTGCTGTATGGGACATTACATGTACCCTGTTATGCTCCTCTCCATACCGGCTACATAAGCCTTGCAGAACCAGCACAACAGTGTTGTACAAATGGGTTCATAGGCATGGGATACCCATTGCGTTCTGGCAAGTGTGTGTATGTGTGCATGTTCGTATATCTGTAGGGTACACCATGCCAAGGTCACATACTCTTGTTACAATACCCATTGCCACACAGTAGTACAGATAGTGTTGCTGCTGCCCATAGGTGAGGCATGACAATGCAACACCCTACTATGCCTGTGGCATGTGCATTAGATGCATATCCTTGTAGTACCACTGTTGGGATATACAATGTGTTGTATCACAGTCATGGGCAATGTGTGATGGTGGGTATGTCAGAGTGTCATCATGGGTTTCAGGGAGTTCAATATCCACTGGGGGATGTGGGTGCTGTGTACACTGTAATAACACCAAGGTACACCCGGTATATGTCCCATGTACCACTTTATGGTTACCACTGTCACTATCAACCATACAGGTAACTGATACCAAAATCCAGGCCAGTTATGCATGTGCTGTGTGCAGCCTACCTGTAACACATTGGACACATAGTCAAGTTAGTTAACAGCGATAGGCCAAGGTCTCTCGGACGTGTGTCTGCCTGTTATGTGTCTGTTAATGTGTATATGAAGGTATGTCACACTACGTATTGTCAATATTCACCCATTACATCCCCCATTAGCATACTGTACATGTCTGGGGATGTTCTGCATGTAACATGCAACCTAGAACACACCTCACCCTAAACGCTGTGTGGTGTGTGCAATGAAAGCCACTCACTTCAGTAGCACTACATACCTAGGTAAGGGTCTAGTCCCAGTGTTGCCAAGTAAGTGTGTGTGTGTGTATGTGGATGGGTTTACATCAGGTTGCAGATTATACACGTCCCAGCGGGTCACCTGTCCATGTGGCACAGGCAATAACTGTTAAAAGAACATGTGGAATGTTTTTAACTGTACCCCAGATATGTCACAGCCATGGTGTCACCACAGTGCCATACCCCATTGTGGAATATGACTGCAGACCATCCTCACGCTGACATGTACACCTACAACACAAATGGATAACATTACAGAGACCACAATCAACCAGTATTACTAACAGTGAATTAACCTTTACTCCTTACAATATGTTGCACTGCAGTACTTTGGTACACTGTAGTACAGTTACAGTGTGCATCAGAACCATATTAGCCTGTCCCTGCATCAATGTTATGGATGACAGGAATGTGGCACAGCTATCATCATATGCACAGGGTATGTTGTTGGTTTGCCAGAGGCCGAGGGTAGGCCATATATTTGACACCATTTGTGTGGGTAAGGGGTGTAATGAGGTGAACAGGGTGCTGTGATGTGGTGTATGTAGTTATTGGGTTGCCCTAGGTCTGTTTGTATAGTGTGTGAGTATGCATGCACACAGTTCTGCCATGTAGCCACCCTACACAGGTGTTTATGGACAGCTCCAGACCATACCTGGCAGTGTGTGCAGTTCACTGCCTCTGGCAATGGACATGTGGACTGTGCCTGCCAGGGGTTCCATGAGCATGTCCAGGTACAGGCCTTGATGTGCTACTCTCCCCTGATGATGACTAAGGTCTGCTGGAACCAGGTCCCTCCTGGGACTGGCCAGGATAATGTGCTCGTGGCCTGCTGTGATGTGGTGTGGACAGCGCTCCCCACTGCAGTGCTGGGGCTGGTACTGCCCCTACTGGAGCCCCTTGGTGTCCTGGCACCTCCACATTGATTGCCAGCTTTTGGCATTGATAGCCTACATCCATGCGGCAGTCATCGCGCTCCCACCGCATGTTCAAGCACAGACAAACCACAGTCAATGAGGGCCATAATCTCACAGACCATCTATCCATGAGCTTGGTATAAGCAGGGACGGTGCCAGAGTGTTCATGGAAGTTGTCGCAGATGTGAGAGCAGCCTTCTGTAGCCATAGACCCAGTCTGGTGTAATGTTCCATACATGCCTGCACTGCCATGACACTACTTGAATGTTTTAGCTCCTAAGTTGCCAGTTTTGTTTGGCATTCCTAAAACTCATAAGTCTTTGGAGCAACCACCTTTTCGTCCAATAGTGGATGGGCGTGGTTCCATCACTGTGGCTTGTGCTAAATATATACATAGCATACTAAGACCCTTAATTTCTCAAGAATTTCAAATTTGTAAAGATTCTTGGAGTTTTCTCCAAGAAATGAGTAAGATTCCTTTTGAAGCAGACTCCTGGTTTTTGACGGTTGATATTAAGGATTTATATACAGTCATACCACAAATGTTGGGTATCCAATGGATACGCAAATTTTTGTTTGATAAAAGAGTGGATGACAACGTGATATATGTAGTTGAGACACTATTAGAAATAGTTTTAAGTAACAACTTTATGTCCTTTAACGACAGTATCTATCTTCAGAAATCAGGAGTGGCGATGGGATCGCCTTGTGGTGGGAGCTTCGCTAATGGAGTGTTAGCCTACTGGGAAAAGAACTTTTTATTTACTGACCCCTTTTTTATGTCCAATGTCACCTGGTACACTAGGTACCAGGATGACATGTTTTTCATTTGGAAAGCGTCCCCTTTAGAAATACCCAAATTTTTAGACTCTTTTACAAAAAGACGTCTTTCTTGGAGTTCACATATAATTTGCAGGAATTCAGTATTAATTTTCTGGATATCCTCATTATGAAAGACGTGGTGAATTCTAAGTATAAGAGTTTGATATATCGGAAACCTACTTACTCAAATGCGTTTTTGCATTTTACGAGCTCCCATCCTAGTTACCAAAAGAAGGCCATAGTTAAAGGCCAGATGGTTAGAGCCGCCAGAATGATCTCTGAATTTGAAGATTTCTTGCAGGAATGTGAACATTTGAGTCAAATGTTTAGCAATAGAGGTTATCCTGGTTCGTTACTAGTAGACATTAAAACAGAGGTTATTACGAAAAGAAGAGTGGGTTTTTATAAACCTTTCCTCTACATTGAAAACAACTTTTTGGAAGTTGATTTTAGCTCTCCACCTACACCAAATTGTGAAAATACTAACGTGTCTGTGTCCAGTTTGAGATTTTTTTGTACGTACTCAGTTGATCATTTTGAAATCAGGAAGGTGCTTAATAAATATTGGGCACTTATTACTGAAGACACTTTTTTGACCAACAAGTTAGGAGAATGCCCAAAAATTACCTTTAGAAGAGGGCGAAATTTAAAAGGTTTGCTAGAGTTAAAATCTCAAACTTCAACCCAACGTTCCACAGGAACGATGAAATGTGGGGCCTGCAATCAATGCAAGCACATTCTTACTGACTTAAAGGTTAGAATTAGAGATGTAGAATATAAAATAACAGGGAAATACAGCTGTGAGTCCATAGGTGTTGTTTATGTGGCATTATGCCAAAAATGTGCTGCATTCTATATAGGAAAAATGAAAAGAAAACTTAGACAGCGCATTTATGAACACACTTACGCTATAGCCAAGCAGGATGTTAATAATGCCCTTGCCAGGCACATTAATGCCTGTCCAGGACACTGTTTTAAGTTCACAGTTTTAGGAAAGACAGTTGTTGATAATAAAAGTGGTCCTTGGCAGGTTTATTTAGAAGTAAATGAACTTCACTGGCAGTTACGTACATGGGCATACATCAACCCAGGTTTAAATGAGTGTGTCTCTATCGCTCCTGTTTTGAAATTATTATCTAATAAAAGATGAGAGTTTTAGGTGTAATTTGCTATTCTAAAGGTGAAACCACTTTGGTAGTAAGTAGGTATAAGGCTTATACCATGCACGAAAGGTGTATGGTATTCAATTTTAAGCAATTAATTTTAAAATTATCTAGTTGATAGACGAGTATGAGAAATTATTGTAGGTCTATTATTTTATGCATATTATATATACATTACATGAAAACGTAGTTCTAGAATTTTAAGTAGTGTGGGACATTTCAGTAAGACAAACAACTTAATAATAAAAAGTTTTCTTCTTAAGAACTTTTTAAATGTGTTTTTTATATGTGTTTTTAACTTTTATATCGAAGAACCAAAATGCTTTTTGTTCAAGTGTTGGAAGTATTCATGTAGGATGGTTTAAGTTTTTAAAAGGAATTTTGTACTAAAATTTTTTATATACAATTGAATGGGATTTTGCACAATTGAATGTAATTAACTAATTGAGAATTCACTATATTAAGAATGCTAGTTGGCTTGTAAATGTTGTCTGATGAAGGTGAGACACTGAGCTCACCGAAAGCTTAGTTTGTGCTTTGCTTACATTATTGTTGTCGAATAAATCTGTTTTTGGGTGTGCTCTACTGCTCTACTGCTCAGTTTTTCGTATTTTATAGTGTGTGTGTGTGTGTGTGTGTGTGTGTGTGTGTGTGTGTGCGTGTGTGCGTGTGTGCGTGCGTGTGTGCGTGTGTGTGCGCGTGCGTGGGTGTGCGCGGGTGTGCGCGGGTGTGTGTGTGTGTGTGTGTGTGTGTGTGTGTGTGTGTGTGTGTGTGTGTGTGTGTGCTGGTCACCTTTGTCCAGACCTGCACATAGAGGTCCTGCAATGTATCATTTGTGCAACTAAATTCCAGCAACTGTAAATGTCCCTTTGTGAGATGGGCTACATAGTCTGTTACACATGCCTATTGTAATTAAGAGCACTATAGCTACAGGTCAGTCATTTTGCAGCATGAGCTAGAAGGTTGCTTAGGAGGGGTTTCGGCAATAGAGTGATACATAGACTGGAAGTGCCTGGGGGCACTCAACTTGACATGCTAACACCGGCCCTGTTTGTGGGTCACATTTGTTGGCACTGCAGGTATTGCACGCATCCAGTGGGGAATA